>NC_072767.1:9252521-9492220 GCF_022539595.1 Amphiprion ocellaris | reverse complement strand
AAAATCATAAAGGTTACTGCTACACTTAAGTATTTTTGAATTGTACAAAAAAACAGGAAACTTATCTGGTAAGACCAGCAACCTCTTGTCAACAAGGAAAAACTCCAAAAAATCCTCTGGAGAGGAAACATTGGAGAAATTCCAAGGGAAGATGTCGGCAAGAGGGGCCCTCTTCCAGGGCTTGCTGGTGTCCTGACTTTACAATCATAAAGGTTACTGCTACACTTAAGTATTTTTGAATTGTACAAAAAAACAGGAAACTTATCTGGTAAGACCAGCAACCTCTTGTCAACAAGGAAAAACTCCAAAAAATCCTCTGGAGAGGAAACATTGGAGAAATTCCAAGGGAAGATGTCGGCAAGAGGGGCCCTCTTCCAGGGCTTGCTGGTGTCCTGACTTTACAATCATAAAGGTTACTGCTACACTTAAGTATTTTTGAATTGTACAAAAAAACAGGAAACTTATCTGGTAAGACCAGCAACCTCTTGTCAACAAGGAAAAACTCCAAAAAATCCTCTGGAGAGGAAACATTGGAGAAATTCCAAGGGAAGATGTCGGCAAGAGGGGCCCTCTTCCAGGGCTTGCTGGTGTCCTGACTTTACAATCATAAAGGTTACTGCTACACTTAAGTATTTTTGAATTGTACAAAAAAACAGGAAACTTATCTGGTAAGACCAGCAACCTCTTGTCAACAAGGAAAAACTCCAAAAAATCCTCTGGAGAGGAAACATTGGAGAAATTCCAAGGGAAGATGTCGGCAAGAGGGGCCCTCTTCCAGGGCTTGCTGGTGTCCTGACTTTACAATCATAAAGGTTACTGCTACACTTAAGTATTTTTGAATTGTACAAAAAAACAGGAAACTTATCTGGTAAGACCAGCAACCTCTTGTCAACAAGGAAAAACTCCAAAAAATCCTCTGGAGAGGAAACATTGGAGAAATTCCAAGGGAAGATGTCGGCAAGAGGGGCCCTCTTCCAGGGCTTGCTGGTGTCCTGACTTTACAATCATAAAGGTTACTGCTACACTTAAGTATTTTTGAATTGTACAAGAAAACAGGAAACTTATCTGGTAAGACCAGCAACCTCTTGTCAACAAGGAAAAACTCCAAAAAATCCTCTGGAGAGGAAACATTGGAGAAATTCCAAGGGAAGATGTCGGCAAGAGGGGCCCTCTTCCAGGGCTTGCTGGTGTCCTGACTTTACAATCATAAAGGTTACTGCTACACTTAAGTATTTTTGAATTGTACAAGAAAACAGGAAACTTATCTGGTAAGACCAGCAACCTCTTGTCAACAAGGAAAAACTCCAAAAAATCCTCTGGAGAGGAAACATTGGAGAAATTCCAAGGGAAGATGTCGGCAAGAGGGGCCCTCTTCCAGGGCTTGCTGGTGTCCTGACTTTACAATCATAAAGGTTACTGCTACACTTAAGTATTTTTGAATTGTACAAAAAAACAGGAAACTTATCTGGTAAGACCAGCAACCTCTTGTCAACAAGGAAAAACTCCAAAAAAATCCTCTGGAGAGGAAACATTGGAGAAATTCCAAGGGAAGATGTCGGCAAGAGGGGCCCTCTTCCAGGGCTTGCTGGTGTTCTGACCTTACAATCATAAAGGTTACTGCTACACTTAAGTATTTTTAAAAATTGTACAAAAAAACAAAGGAAACTTATCTTGGACTTGGAGCTTGTATCTGGGACTTGGAGCTGAAAAAAACAACAGGAACATGTCAGAAAATGTGTCACCTGCTATTGGATAGTTAAAAACTTATCGTATTAAGATTATAAAATGGAAAGTTAAAACTTACCTTGTCAAGGTAGCTGGGTAGCTGGGACTTGGAGCTTGGAGCTGGGACTTGGAGCTGAAAAAAACAATAGGAACATATGTCAGAAAATTTGTCACCTCCTATTGGATATTTAAAAACTTATGATTATAAAATGGAAAGTTAAAACTTACTTTGTCAAGGTAGCTGGGTAGCTGGGACTTGGAGCTTGGAGCTGGGACTTGGAGCTGAAAAAAACAACAGGAACATGTCAGAACATGTGTCACCTCCTATTGGATATTTAAAAACTTATCGTATTAGGATTATAAAATGGAAACTTAAAACTTACCTTGTCAAGGTAGCTGGGTAGCTGGGACTTGGAGCTTGGAGCTGGGACTTGGAGCTGAAAAAAACAACAGGAACATGTCAGAAAATTTCATATTTCAAACCCACCCTTATCTAATATTTACATGATAGCTCTGCTCCAGCAGCTTGGAGGACTCAAGGCCAAAGCTGATGAATTTGAGGTCTGTATTTTGATTCACCAAAATGATGCCATGTGCTTTCATATTTGTATTATACCAACAGTCTTCAGTCTGGATGGCTGTGAGCAGCTACAGGGACAGAAAGTTAAAGAACCCACCGGAATAGGTCTCAGGAAAAACACAGATTTCCAGACCATTCAATGTAATCATTTTCAGTTTGAAGAAGCACTTATCGTTTCTGATGCTGAGTAAAGCTGCAGATATTTAATAGTCAAAAGAAAGAATGTTATCCACAGTCAGCTTTTGGTAGTAAATAGGTTATCTGTAGGTATAATGATGTTTCTGATAAATCCACAATTCTAAGAAATCTGAACATTATTGTTTTACAAATTAACTTGAAATCAGAGACTTTGAAGAGAGGGTCAGCTTCTGAGGCCACATTCTCCATCAGCTATGAAACACTGATACAGTCAATCAGCTGCAGTGAACAAAACCACTCAGAATAACCAGGGGCGTACCTACCATTAGGCAAACATAGGCAATTGCCTAGGGCCCCGAGATTTCCAGGGGCCCCCAAACGTCTCATAAAATCTGAATAATAAATGCTTCTTTGATTTGAAACAAATACTTTTTTCTTGTCTTAATTTGTGCACTTGAAAATACATTAAAATGGTTGGTCTAATACTGTCATGATCGTTCTCCCCCCTCATTTCTCACACAATGGACTATTCCACGTTACTGCCCATGTGCAGGCTTAATTCAGGAAGACGGCAGCAAAACAAACTTGTTGGCGCGGTTTTGAGAGGTGAGCGGTGAGCAAGATGAAGCGGAGTTATCCCAGTGGAGCAGAGAAGAGGAGAAGGGGAGAGGAAAACCAACAGTTTTTATCACAACTACCAAAGGTATCAACCTTTTTCACAGTGGTGCCAAATACAGGAGGACGACAGACAGAGCCAGATGCTGCTGTCAGTGTCAGCCCAGGAGGAGAGAAAGTGGAAAGTGACGCAAGGGATGCTTTTCACGAAGTTGTGAGTACTACATCGGTCGTGATGGTAAACTAAAACTATATTGAATGTTGACCAATACTCAGGGTTTCCTCTACATTCATTCAGCAGCAGCGGCCCGAGGAAAATATTAGGAACGGTACGTATAGTTAGTAATACAGGCGGATTCACGAGGTAAAATACCGATCGCGTGGGAGGAGGAGGGAGGGATGGGGGGGGGGGCTGCTCCTGCTGAGAAAAATCCTAGAGGAAACACTGATGCTCTTATCAGTTACAGTAAAAGTATTGAGATGATTCACCTACATAATTATCCCCTCAAATTCACACTTTTTAGTTGATTCAAAATCGTTGTTTAGTGATACATATCATATGATATATGAAAACGGTTAAGTAACTAGAAACTTAGGCTGTCAGATAGTTGTAATAACAACTGGGTACGAGATCCTCACTGTCTGATGTGTTGATTCTCAGAATGAGACAGTTTTTGACCCAGGAGAAGACCAGTCTTGCTCTGAGGATGAACAGGAAGTGGATTGTGAGACACCAACATTCAGTCAGCAGATTAGTGATCACATTGATCAACTTTCCCCACTTGAAGATGATCCTGCACTCTGGCTGAAACACCTTTCAGACAATGAGCGCTGCTCAATAGTGCAGAAAGGTCCTGTTCAGATCAAGGAAAGAATATTTCCAAGGAATCAAGAGGGCCGCAGATTTACAAAGAATTACTTCTATATGCACATGAGGAATGGAGAAAAGATAAGCAGGTTCTGGCTTATGTACAGTGAAACTAAGGACAGTGTTATCTGCTTTTGTTGCCCTGTGTTTGGTAACAAAGACAAGAGCACTCAGTTAAGTGGGGATGGAGTTAATGACTGGAAGAATCTTTCAGTTATCCTTAGACAACATGACAAGTCTGCTGAACACATTGTTAACATGGAAAAATGGCGGATTCTAACACAGAAGCTGCAAACAAAAACTGCCATAGATCAGGTGAATCAAAATCTACTTGCTCTTGAAGTAAACCGCTGGAGAGAGGTCTTGACAAGATTAATTGCCATTGTGAGCCATCTTGCAGAGCGTAATCTTTCATTTCGTGGACACTCAGAGCAGTTGTTTGAGGCTGGCAACGGTAACTTCCTTGGACAAGTGGAACTGATGGCTCAATTTGACCCAGTCATGCGGGAGCATCTGAGGAGAATAGAGGCAAAAGAACAAAATGAAACTTTCCTCAGTCCTAGAAATCAAAACGAATTAATCTCCCTTGTTGCAAAGTGTACAATAGACGCAATTGTGGAAAGGGTCAAGAATGCCAAATATTATGCTGTGATCATGGACTGCACACCAGACGTCAGCCACACAGAGCAGCTCTCAGTAGTGCTCCGCATTGTGACTTGTGAGACCTCAAAAGGCATCTGCATTCATGAGCACTTTGTTGGTTTTCTTCAGGCACTTGACACATCGGGAAAAGGCTTATGAATGTTAACTGTGATAAATTTCTGTCTTCCATAAGCTTACTATTGACATGTACGTGTATTTATAATAACATTTAGTGGACATGATCGTTGCACCTCGTTAAAGTGGAGATCATAAGGCATTATAAAGCGTCATTTATCCACTGGATGTGCACAAATTGTAGAGTGGAGGATTTAATCAAAGGGTTAATGCATACTGGCATAATATTACTTGAATATCATCTTTGGATGTTTCATTACTTTGCGGTTTTAGGACACCTAGAAAACCTAGGTTTGGATCTTTCCAACTGTCGAGGCTAGTCTTATGACAACGGCAGTAACATGCAGGGTAAAAAGCAGGGAGTACAAAAGAGAGTGCTGGAGCTAAACAGTAAAGCCTTATGTGTCCCTTGTGGAAGCCATACCTTAAACCTGGTTGTTGGTGATGCAGCAAAGTCATCTGTGACATCCATCAGTTTCTTTGGTTTACTACAGCGACTCTACACTCTGTTCAGCTCCTCAGTTCACCGCTGGACCATTCTCACAAATCATGTGAAGAACTTCACTCTGAAGGCTTTGTCCACAACCAGGTGGGAGTGTCGAGTGGAAGCTGTTAAAGCTGTTCGGTACCAGTTGCCTGAAATCCTGGAGGCATTGACCACTTTAAAGGACTATGCCACAGAAAACGGGATGCTGATGTGGTCTCTACAGCTGAAGGCATACACAAAGAGATGCAGAGATTGCCCTTTGTGGTAAGTACTATTGTATGGTACAATGTGCTCTTCCAGATAAATAAAGTGAGCAAGGTCCTGCAGAGCCCCAAGGTTTCAGTTGAAACTGTTAAGAGGGAAACTAGAGCAGTGACAGACTTCCTTGAGGAATATCGAAATGAGGGATTGGAGTCTGCGCAAACAGATGCCAGGGAAACTGCAGAAAAGCTTGAGATGGAGATGAGTTGGCCAGAGGTGCGTCAGAAGAGGACACCTATGCACTTTGAGTATGAGGGAAAAGAGCAGACCCAGTCAACTGCAGTGGATTTGTTCAAAAGAGAGTTTTTCCTGCCTCTCATAGATACAGCCCTGGTCACATTGAAGGACAGATTTTCACACATGGAAACATTTTATACGTTGTATGGATTTCTCTTCTCCACTGATGCTATGAGAAACACGGAGAAGGAAGGGAGGCTTGCTGAATGCTGTGACAGAGTTGAGCAGGAGATGGATGATGTTGATGCAGAGGACCTCAAGCTAGAGGTTAAGGGTGCAGCCAGATCATTCCCCGCACACATCTCGTCTCCATCTGAGATGCTTGATTACATATATAAGGAGAGTGGTCTGGACATTTACCCAAATCTCAGCATCGCTCTTAGACTACTTCTCACTCTTCCAGTCACAGTGGCTTCAGGTGAGAGAAGTTTTTCAAAACTAAAAATGATTAAAACCTACCTGAGGTCAACTATGTCCCAGGATAGGCTGTCAGCACTTGCAGTTCTTTCCATTGAGCAGGAAGTCAGAAAGTCAGTGGATATGGACCTACTCATTTCAAGGTTTGCTGAGGCAAAGGCTCGAAAAGTCAAATTTTAGTGTGATAATTTTAATAAAATTGAGGAAGAAAAAAATCACAAAGAAAAATGGAAGTGAAAAAAGGGAGAATAGAAAACATCACAAAGAAAAGAGAAGAGAAGAAAATATCACAGAAAAAAGGGAGACAAACCATTACAAAGAAAAGGGAGCAATAGGAAGAAAGGAGAGAAGAAACCACCACAAAGAAAAGGGGAAATAAGGAAACATCACAAAGAAAACAGGGAGACAAAACCATCACAAAGAAAAGGGAAGAGAGAGAAAGAAACAGGGAGAGAAGAAAACACAACAAACAAAGAGGAAGAGAACAAAGAACAGAAAAAAGGAGAGAAAGAAAGATGGAGAGAAAAAACATGATAAAAAAGAGGGAGAGAAGAAAACATCACAAAGAAAACAGGGAGAGAAAATCATCAGAGAAAAAGGGAGAGGAAAAAAGAGGGAGAGAAGAAACATCACAAAGAAAGGGGAAGAGAAGAAAATATCACAAAGGAAAAAGGGGCACAAAACCATCAAAGAGAATAAGGGAGAAATAGAAATAAAGGAAAGAAAAAACATCACAAAGAAAAGGGAAGAGAGAGAAAGAAAGAGGGAGAAAAGAAAACACAAAAAAGAAAGAGGAAGAGAACATTACAAAGAAAAAAGAGAAAGAAATAGGGAGAGAAAAAAACATGACAAAAAAAGGGAGAGAAGAAAACATCACAAAGACATGAGGGACTGAAAGAAAATAGAAAAGGAAGAAAGAAAGAAAGAAAGACAAAAGGTAAATTTGATTTTTAAAAAATTATACTGTTGAAATTTTTGTTCTCATAATTGACCTTGTTATATTTTGTGGTGTCTTCTTTTATAGTAACACAGCGTGCAGGGCAACTCCAGGCTGAACCTGCTCCTGCTGCCACACTGAAGACATGTTGAGGTGAGAATAAAACTTTAGACAGTGCAGTACCAGAATGTCGAGGGCCCCAATGACTGGGTTTGCCTTGGGCCCCCAAATGACTAGGTACGCCCCTGAGAATAACGCTGAACCTTCTTGACATTATGAGCAGTCAGCAACAGGCCTCATCCGAAATAAGCACACAAAAGTGTGAGCTACTGTGACAGTCTCTTATTCTCCAGCTTCGAAACTGGAAATCAAACATCGGACAGGAGGCAGGAAACACGCAGTTACTCACACGGTTATGAAAGAAAACAGCAGAACAGCTCGGTTTGACTCGGAGAGATGAAATAACAGGTGGAGCATCAGACCGACACTGGTTCAGTTCAGCTCTGAGTTCAGAACACAAACCTGACTGTGCGTTTTAAACAACATCGTAATATCCGTTCACAGACAGGATCAGCTCTGAACTGAAAAAGACCTGATGTCCAGACATTTTCAACAACCAGCTAAACTCAGCTACGATCTCTGAGCCTGGACGCTGTGACGTCATAACGCCTCTCCGAACACTTCTGCTGACCGTTCCATGGATTCCACAAATAAACACGGAGCATTTTTTGAAAAATGGCCTCGACGCCATTTTGTTTCTAAAAGTTTCAAAACCAAATTCTAGAAAAATCCATGTCCTCAAACCAAAATATCAGTTTTCCCGAATGACTACAGTAATATTAACACATTCCATACATTTCCCTCAACTTTTTATATAAAATAAATTCATAAACACGGAAATTACACCAAGAAACCGTCTGTATCACCAAAACTGTTTTTCAAACAGGTCGTCAAACATTCCGTTACTTAACAAACTTTAAATTCAACAATTTATTCTAAATTTTCTCCTGAAATCGCGTCCAAAGTGTTTCTGAAGGGCAGTTTAGGAGTCATGCAAAGCAGAAACACCACTTTTATTTTCCTACCTGTGTGCTGACTCTCCAGGTCTGTCAGGCCTCAAAACAGCAGCTGCTCTTCTGTCTGATCCGTTTGTCCAGCGGGTCGGTTTTCTTCTTCTTCTGTCAGTAATCCACTGAGTTTGTTCTTCAACAAGGTCCATTCTTCAGATGCTTTCCATCGTTTCAAATCTCCACAGTTCAGCTTTCCAGCTCCCAGTTTCTCTAACAGATCAGCTCCAAATCCAGGTGCATAATGACAGTTGAAAGATCTGCAGGTCTTTTATAGGAGTTCGGCTGCGCGTCATAGTTGCTTCCATGGTGTTAAGATGACGCACGCACGCGCATGTGCGTGACAGACGTTGATATGAAGTTAAATATATGATCTATACCTAGTGATGAAGCTTAGCAAGAGGCTCTATTTTAACCTTAACCATTATTGTTTTTTTCTTAGTTTTTTTCTTTTCATAACCAAGAAAAAAGCCCAGCAATGACAGGGAGCTACCAAGGTTCGTTGAAGTATGGTCGAAAAAAAAGCGACGATAAAAGGAAATTACCACGATTTGTGAAATATCCTGGCTTTTGAGGGAAAAAAATGCATTTTTTGGGCATTTCAGATGATGTCTGCCATCACGCGGCATCTTGACATGGATTCTCAGAAAAGACGGGTTTGCCAGATTTTAAGAAGGAAAAAAAAACGTCGGTAGTCAGAGGAAGTTACTTTGTAGGATGCCAGACTATCAATATAAAAGCACGGAGACGTTAATAGAAACACATCAGGGTCTTTTCCAGCTGCGAAGAAGATACACAGGATGTATTGAGTAATGGCAGCGCACAAGAAAGTTTGAAGGAAGAGGAGACGACATTAAGCTTGCTGGGTGGAACATTTTCTTCTAACAATCTTCCCGATGGCAGCTTGGATAAAAGTGTGGTTGTGTGCAAATTGTGCAACAAAGAGTTTACTGATCACCTTAATGCAAAGCATGTTGCTGCTAGCACCAGAGTTAACGTTAGCTATGACAGTCCTGCTACCATCAAACAATGTACCCATCCCATAATAGACCACTTTTCAAGACACTGAAAGTGCTTGAGTTTACAAAAAGTCTTAAAATGTTGAATGTAATCGCTATAATTGCACTTTGAGTTTGCAGTAATCTGTGAATGTAGTAGACATGAAAAAAGCACAGATAAATATGAATGAAACAAACATTTTTGTTGTTTAAGATGTCTCTTCATCGATAGCCACCACTACATTATTTGCATTCATAATCAATAATATCATCACGTGTAATATGTCAAATTTGAGGCTAGAAATGGACATGTACGCAACAAACAATGACAATAAAGTAAACAACAACAACTACAATAAATAGACATGTGGAAAAATACAACAAACAACTGAGAAAACAAAACAAAAAACTGGACAAATCAAATGAACATCTGCGAAAATGAAAGAAAACTCGGTAAATAAAGTAAACAACTGGAAAATTTAAAAAATTAAACAAACAACAGAAAATAAAATAAACAACTGGAAAAATAAGATAAACAATTGGAAAAATAAAATAAACAACCAGAAAAATAAAATAAACCAGAAAAATAAAATAAACAACTGGAAAAATAAAATAAACAATCAATCAAAAAAATTTAAATAA
The DNA here is from genome assembly GCF_022539595.1 of Amphiprion ocellaris. NCBI lineage: Eukaryota > Metazoa > Chordata > Actinopteri > Pomacentridae > Amphiprion > Amphiprion ocellaris. The sequence continues at coordinate 9,482,471 of NC_072767.1, read as the reverse complement.
ACAACTGGAAAAATAAAATAAACAGCCAGAAAATAAAATAAACAACCGAAAAAAGAAAAAAGAAAATAAACAACTGGAAAAATAAAATAAACAGCCAGAAAATAAAATAAACAACCAAAAAAAGAAAAGAAAAGAAAATACTGGAAAAATAAAATAAAAAATTGGAAAAATAAAACAAACAACTGGCAAGATAAAATAAACAGCCAGAAAATAAAACATACAACTGGAGAAATAAAATAATCAGAAAAATAAAATAAACAACCACAAAAATAAAATAAAGCCAGTTGCAGCTGATGAGGAGCATCATCACGGTCCAATAGCTGAGAGTTGGTAAACTCATTGTTTATGTATTAATATTGTCCTGTGGAAAACTGTTCATTACCTCCTGTAGAGCTGAGAAATGTGCAGTGTCAGGCTCAGTTTGTGACAAGTGTTTTTGGAAAAGTTGTAGCTTGTTTCCAAAGGCTTTGATGTGTGCAGACAACTGGCTCTAATCCTTGAAGTCTCATGTTCAGCACATTCAGATGCTTTTTTTAGGTCAACTAAAAACGGCAAATCTGCCAGCCATATAGGATCTGATCAGTTTCCCCACTGAGATAGAAAAAGTGCTGCTGTGAAGCAAAGACATTTTCCAGTTACTTCATGTTCTTAATGCAGTCACTCCTGGATAAGTTGTCATGTGCCCTAGAAGGTTTTGACTGACAGGGTCTTTTTTTTTTTTTTTTTTTAAATCTGCAGTTTCCATTTCAGAAATCGTCTGGAAAGGATGGCACCAAAGTTACATATTCAGAGGGGGTCAACAGAGTCTTGCTGCTAACATTCAGCAACAAAGAAAATTGCATTTTGCATCAGAGATATGCGTATTCTGTTTGACAGCACTGGTGGGCCAGAAATTATACATTATATGATAGATGCATGTTATTAAAGAGACAAGCTAACAGGGCTCCTTCTGTTCTTCTCCTCCACATCCTGACTCTTCCTGCCCAGATCTGCCTTCATAGTTGTGCTGCTTCCTCCTCAGCTTCAAGGTGGTTTTATGGTCACATTTTTAAATTAATATTCAACCCTACCATTCAAATGAAAATAAAGACAGATATTTTGTTGTTGTGCATGTTCTTTATCACAAATATCTGTAAAATACGGTAAAAATTAAGGTGAAAATTAAGGTGAAAATACAGGCAAGTCCACCACCAAGATTTGTTCCTCAAATGAAATATATTTTGCATACTTGTACAGTTATAATTATGTGTCTGTACTGGTGTTTCACAGTGCACTTCAGAAAATTTCCTCAGCCAACGGAGAACAAAAGCAGCAAGGATAGGACAGAGTAAGGTAAGATATGCTGACAGTCTGATAATCTGAAACGGTCAACTAAATCTACAGAATGAAATAACTGTCCTTTTAACAACCTGGTGACTGCCATTTTCAGCCATGTATTGGAAGCAAGTGTTCAGATTTCTCACTGACAAGAGAGTGCTTGGAAAAATCAGTTGCTTATACAGTGCTGCCCTTAGTGTGGTGATCCGTGACAGGCCACACTGTCAGGTGTTTTCTTAAAGTATGGATTGCAGAATCAATGCAAAGGGACAGGCAGCGCATGGTACTTACTAATTTTGGCAATGGTGCAACGGTTGCGGTATCCTAGTATTTTAATACTATTGTGAAAGGTGACTGATCAAGTTAAATTTCCTATTGTGGCTCTGATGATATGCAGAATCTGTCATCCATGATTTGAAAATGGCCAATGACAGAGAGCCAGAAATCGCTGCTGTGGAAGAAGGTGAGAAGGAATGTAGTGGTTCATAGAATCTCATAATATTTTGAAAGAATTCTTACACAATATTTGTACATTTAATTAACTTACCAAATACAGTAACACATCAGTATTTCCTAATTGCTGAAGACTAACAGTGTGCTCCTTTTGCTAAATGACAGCCTATATTATTTACACTCTACTGTCACTGTACACGTGTTCCATCAGGTCTAAGTGTAACAGAAGACCGTGGAAACATTGTTGTAGAAGGCAGTATGATGGATGATGGCATTGGAACCAAAAGTTCAAAGGTTCAGAGGGTGGAAAAAAATCTAGATACAGGTGTGTTTTGAAAAGAGATTGTTGTCTTCATTTTTCATCTATGTGTATTTAGCACTTGTAGTTTTTAGCTTTGGGATATGTAACAATGTGATAAGACAGTGGACAATGATTTGCAGCTTGCTGATGATTTGAATATCACAGAACAATCAAGGGAGGCTGATGACATTGAATTTTTTTTTTTGCCTGCAATATTTTTGCAGATGGACCTAATTGGGTCATGAAAATGGTGAATAGGAAGGAGTCAGTGAGTGGAACAAAAGGTCAATCATAATGATGTGACTTGTAAACTTTTAAATAAGACGTGTTGATCCTCTTCCACAGATGAGGAGATAACTTCAAGAACTTTATGTGCTTAATTTCACTTAATGGTTGATTAAATGTATCAACATAGCAGTTGTCAAACTAAATGTTCAGGGATACCTATGGCGTTCCTTGTTGGTTTACCATAAGGTTTTGGAAGTTACGCTACAAATGTATTCTCCATATTGGGCAGATATCACAGAAGACCCTGAAAGCAACTCTGTGGGAGGCATCGACAGGGGTGGTGGCAAGATCACTAGAAGACAAATGGCACAATCACGGAATGAGGGTATGTATTGAAAAAATATTGTCCAAAATTTGTCCAGAATAGTGACTATAATTTGAATTTTAATACACTTAACAGAGTGCATTAGGTGGAAATAAATGTTTACACAGCACAACATTAACATTTTCAACTTTGTGATGTTGCTTTGTGATTTTGCAACTGACATGCTGATTTCAAAATGGAAGTATTTTAATTTATAATGCTCTCATAGAAGATGACTGGTCAAGTAAAATTTACTCCTGTGACTCTGATGTCATGCAGAATCTTTATGCTATGATGTGGAAAAGGGTGAAAGAGACCAAGACAGACTGGACATTTCTGAGTGAAACTGAACGTGGCATGTATTGATTCATAAAAAACAAGTGTAGTATTATCATGAATCAAGCGTTACATAGTATTTAGTGGCTGAAGTACTTAGGTTTTGAACACAAGAATTACATGTCAAGACTACGTTGACAGGAGTTATGCTACAGAAAGACAGTTTTTTTTCTGCTGGGGTTTATAACATACAAGATTTCTCAAATTTACAGAGATATTTTTGATTTGAAATTAGAGTTACCTTAAATAAATAATATATATTTTTGATACTTTCTTTACAAAACTTAGCTTCAGATGTAGCTGTTGGAAAAGAGCCTGCAAGCCACATGGTGGGACATTTGAACATAGTTCAAGGAAGCAAGGCTGGGAGCAAGAGCCGAAACAGAGGTGGCAAAAGAAAACGTCAAACTACAGGTATGTTTTCAGAATCGCTTTATGTTTGAATGTCAATCCAATTAGGTCTGACTATTTGTTGAGTCAGTGAATTTTATCTTATAGAGCAATGCTTGTATTATTTCAATATTTAGATATTGTTGAAGTGTCATTTGTCTTTGCTTTACATTTGGATGTATTGCACAGTTAGATACTACTGAGTTTACATACCACATTACATTGTTGTTAAGGTGTCTGAATAATTCAGTGAGGGTTTGGTCATGTACTACTATAAGGCCACGCATAAAAAGAAAATCAAATCTGTTACAGTGTTGCTCTAGTTCCCTCTATTAAATGGCATCAATCCAGTGGTCAATGTGAACAAATCATGAGTGTTGACATTTCACTCACAACAGTTCCTCTCAACTGTTCTAATTTTTATCTACTTAGGAGAACAATGTGATGAGTGCACCGAGAGATCCAATACAGGAACCTTTCCTTTTTCAAAGATTATTTGAAGGACAGAAGACAAAGTAAGTTTCAGCAAACAGCTTTTTATTTTCTAATGAGCTAATCTATAGTATTTTAAAGTGCAGAGTTGTTTGTGTTAGATTTGAACAAAATTCTTCCAACAGTTTAAGGACTTAGTCTTTATAGTTTAATTTGCAATTGTTCTAGAAACCTACCATCTGGGTCAGGTGGTAGGTTAAAAGCTTAAAAGCTGCATCATAAGCATTTCTTCGTGTGTTTTCCATGATGAGGGTGTGTGCATGAAGCGCAAAATGACCGATTTGAAGACTTTAGTGTGTGTGCGTTTGATTTAATTCGAACTGTTTCATTGGTCCACTGTGACCTGTTGGGTAATTTCATTCTGATGTGACGAGGCTAAATGTATTGACGGCATGAAGCTCGCCCGTAAAAATCTATACATTAGCCGCATCGTTGTATAAGCCACAGGGTTCAAAGCGGGTGAAAACAGTAGCAGCTTATAGTCCGGAAAGTACAGGGCTCTCCTTCATTCTTATCTCCCCTTCTCTTCTTCTCCTCATTCATTCTCCTTCTCTTCTCCTCCTTATCTTTGTCTAATTTCTCCTCTTCCTGCTGTCTCCTCTACTCTTCCTCATTCTTTTCTTCTCCTGTCTTGTCATTCTTTTATCATCATCCTTCTGTCTTCTTCTGTTCCTCCCCTCCTATTTTTATTTTTTGTTTTTTTGTCTTCGTGCACATCTCTTCTTCCTTCTAGTCAGTCTTCTTCCTGTTCCTTTTCTATTCATATTCCTTCTCTTTTTCTTTTCCTCTTTTGTCTCCTTACACTACTCCCTCTTCTCATGTCTTCCTCCCTTTTCTCCTTCCATCTTCTTCTTTTTGTCCTTTTTCATTCTCACTCATTCTTCCTTTTTGTCATTCTTGTCTTCTCCTCTTCCTCCTTCATTTTCTCCCCTTCTCCATTTTTGTTCTTTCTTTCTCTTCTACAACTCATTTTTCTTCATCTGTTCCTCCCTTTACTCCTTGCTCCTCTTCTTTGTCTTCTTCCTCTACTCTCTCTCATTCTCTCATTCTCTCCTCATTCTTCATCTTCCCTTTACCTTCTCCTACTCCTTGTATTCATTCTTTCATTTTCTTTTTTCTCTTACTAAGTCTTACCTTCTCCTTTTCTACCTCATTCTTCTCTATACCCTCTTCCTTTCTCTGTCATCTTCTACTACTCCTCTTTATCATCTTCTCCTCCTTCTTACCCTCTCTTTGTCTCCTTACACTACTCCCTTTTCTCATCCCTTCCTCCCTTTACTCCTTGTTCTTCTGTATTCTTTTTCATTCTTTTCTCCTCCTTCTTGTTGTTCTCGTCTTCTCCTCTTGCTTATGGGTGTTCGTCTCTTCCTCCTTTTTCTTCTACTCCATTTTTCTTCATGTTCTCCTCCCTCTTCCTCTTCTCCTACTCATTCTTCTTCATCTCTTTTTAATCTTCCTCATTGTTTTCTTCTTCTCCTTCTTTCTCCTAGTTTTTATCTACTTTTTCCTTCTTTGTCTTGTCCTTCTTTCTCCATATCCTTCCTTCTACCCTTTGTCTTCTACTTTCTCCACCTCCTTCCTCTTCTTTCTCATCCTCATTTTGTCTCCGAGTCTTACTTTTCCTCCTCCTATTTGTCAGTGTCCTTCTCCTTTTTTCTTCATCCTTCTCCTTTTTTCTTTGTGTTCTCCTCTCTTCCTCTTCTACGACTCATTCTTCTTCATCTCTTCCTCCCTTTCCTCCTTGTTCCTTCCCCTCCTACTCTTTCTCATCCTTTTCTTCCCTTTCTTTCTCCTCCTGTCTTCTCCTATTCATTTTTCCTCCCTCTGATTCTTGTCCATCTTTCTCACTTATTCTTTTCTTCTTCATCATCTTCTCCCTCCTTCTCCACTTCCCTCTTTCTCCTCCTTTTCTGTATTCTCCTTTCTTCTCCTTCTCAGACTCCTTTGTCTTGTTCTGCTTCCTTCTCCTCATTCTCTATCTTTTCTTTTGTCTCATTCTTTTAACTCCTTCTCAGTCTTCTCCTTGTTCTCCTCCTGTCGCCTTCTTTTTCACCTCTTCAGTCATCTACTCCTTGTTTTTCTTCCGTCTTCCCTTTCTTCTCCTCCTATCTTTTTCTTCCCCTTTCTTTCTTCTCCTTCTGTCTTCTCCTACTCTTTCTTTGTCTCCTTTCTCCTCCTCCTTCTCTGTTGCCTTCTTCCTCTTCTTTTCATCCCTTCCTCTCCTTGCTTCTCTTTCTGCTCTTCCTCATCCTCCTCTTCTCCTTCTGTCTTGCCATTCTTCTCTCATCCCCATCTTCGTTTTCTTCTCCTCTCCTCCTATTTTCCTCCTTCCTCTCCTCTTTGTTCTTTTTTATCCTCTGTGCCTTGTTTCTTTTTTCTCTTCCTCTCCTACTATTTTTACTACTTTTCCATCTCTTCCTCCTTTACTCCTCGTTCTTCTTCTTACTATGTCTCCTCCTTCTCTTCCTCCTTCTGTCCCTCATTAATTTTCTCTTCTCCCTTCTTCCCATTCTTATTTTCTCCTCCTGTTCCCTCTGTCTACTTTCTTTCTCCTCTTCTTTCTTCTCTTCTTCATTCTCCTCCTGTCTCCTTCTTCTACTCCATTTTTTCTCATTCCTCTTCTCTCCTCATTGTTCCTCTTTCTTCTACTTCTGCTACTTTTCCTCCCTTTACTCCTTGTTTTTCTTCCTTCTTCTCTTCCTCCTTTCCTTCTTTTCCTCTTCTTTATTCTTCAGCCATTGTGTTATTTTCCCTCCTTATTCTCTTTTCCTCCTTCTCTCTTATTGTCATCTTCTCCTTCTTCTGTCTTCTCCTTTCTCCTGTCTTTATCGCCGTCTTTCTTCCTTCGCCTCCTTCTGATATCTCCTTTCTTCTCCTCTGTCTCTGTCTGCATCTCCTGCTTCCTCCTCCTCCTTCTTTGTCACTTTCTCTTTCATTTCTTCTTTTCTCTTTTCCTTGTTTATCTTTTTCCTTGTTCTTTTCTTCTCCTCATTTTCCTTCCCTTTTCTCATTTTTTTGAAGATGCTTCATTCTTTTTCTACTCTTCCTTCTACATTTATTTGCCTTTTCCCCAGTCTTTGCTTCCCCTCTTGTCGTCTCCATCTTTCTTCTTCTATCTTTTTCTCCTTTCTCCTCCTCTATTCTGTCGTCTTCTACTTTGTCATTCTTCTCTTCTCATCTTTCTCCTTTTATTGGCCTTCTTCCTGTCCTTATTCTTTTCTACATTTTGTCCTGTCGTTTCGTTCTTTCTCCTCTACCTTCTCTGTCCTCTTCTTCCTGCTATTTTTCATTTTCTCCTTCTTTTCCTTTGTTCTTTTCCATTGCTTCATTTTTTCTTCATGTTCTCCTCTTCCTTCTACTACATTTCTCTCTTCTTCCCTTTCCTCCTTCTTGTCTTCATTCGTTCCTCTTTCTGTCTTCTCCTTTCTTCTTCTCCTCTGCCTTTTTTCTCTATTATATTCTTCTCATCCTTGTCTTTTTTTCCTGGTCATTCTTCACTTCTCGTCTTTTTCTTCTCATCAAATAAATATCGAGTACGGTAAGTATGGACTTACAGACTTAAGAGTGACATCTTTGAAGTACAAACTCCTGAGGATGGGAGGATGAATGGTGACTATTCTGCAATCTGAACATCAGCGTCCTTGATGATGTTGCATCTTGGTGGTGGACTTGCCTGTATTTTCACCTTCATGTTTACTGTATTATACCGATATTTACAATAAAAGAGCATGTACAACAACAAAATATCTGTCTATTTTCATTTGAGTACTACAGTTGGACATTAAAATACTGCCATAAAACCACTTTGAAGCTGAGGAGGAAGCAGCACAACTATGGAGGCAGATCTGGGCAGGAAGAATCAGGATGTGGAGGAGAAGAAGGGGAGGAGCCCTGTTAGCTTGTCTCTCTAAAAACATGTTCCTTATGTTCATCTCAACCAGGCATGTCCAAAGTCTGGCCTGTGGTCAGATTTTACACAGCCGCTGTCATATAATGTATAATTTGTGGCTCATCAGTGCTGTCAAAGAGAATATGCATATCTCTGAGATACAAAATGCAGTTGTATGTTGTTGAATGATGGCAGCAATGCTCTGTTGCCTCCCTCTGACTATGTGACTTCTCTGCGACCCTTTCCAGACGATTTCTTAAATGGAAACTGCAGATTTTTATTTTTATTTTTTTTAAAGAAAGGAAAGACACTACCAGTCAAAACATTCTAGTGCATATGACAAGTTACTCAGGAGCAACTGCACTAAGAAGGTGAAGCAACTGGAAGCGGTCTTTGCTTCACAGCAATGCTTTTTCTATCTCAGGGAGGAAAAAGGACAGTTCCTGGCAAACAAGGGACAATGCATGCCACAACTATCAGATCCTGTACGGCTGGCAGATTTGGCATTTTTAGTTGACTGAATAAAGCATCTGAATGCGCTGAACATGAGACTTCAAGCATAAGATGCAGCGGTGAGCCAGTTGTCTGCACATATGGAACCAAGCTACAACTTTTCCAAAAACACTTGTCACAAACTGAGCCTGACACTGCACATTTCTCAGCTCTACAGGAGGTAATGAACAGTTTTCCACAGGACAATATTAATACATAAACAATGAGTTTACCAACTCTCAGCTATTGAAAATGAGATGTTGCTTTTTTCTTCTCCTTTCTCTGTGGACCCTGATGATGCTCCTCATCAACTGGAGCTCATTGAGCTGTATGTGAACTGGTTATCTGTTTTGAATTTGATAGTTGACAGACAGCATTTCAGTGTCCATACTAAGTCATGTTTAAAATGAACCTATTATGATATTTATAAGCTTCCTGGAGGTTTTTTCTTTATGTAACTGGGCCCTCCCGATATGAGAAGTATTGATTTTAGGACCTGTTTATGTCTGGGTAACTTACGTTTATTTGCATTCCCATGTGAATAAATGAAAATTGTCATCCATAAAACTTATACAAAACAGTGCATTTGCATTTAGGTTTGTTGAATCCTAGGGCCAGTAACCTCCTAAATTAATTGAATTCATCAAATAACCATCAGAGAATTACTGGACCAGCTCTCCATCTAACGGGTCCGGTTCCTGCAGCCCAGAGGGTCTAACCCAGATGGGATCTGAGGAACGTTCAAGCTGGTTTGCGAGAAAATTCGCCTAGCTTCTAACTGCCTCCATCCGGACGCCTATCCTGCTTCCTCTGATAACTAACTCAACTGAGTAGCCACTTTCGAATGGTCACGTTAATTACCAGTCACGTCTGTTAACGGCAGCTTTTCTCTTAACGGATTTTGTACTTTATAAGTTGCTAGGTTTAAATTTAGAGTTTAACGAACGGATAACCCCAAGGATAAGTTTAAAAAAGGCCACCCTCGGCCCCAACGACTAGGTAACCTGACAGAACCTTTGTTTTGATGTAATGCACACATTAACCTGACTTTTTACAAACTGAGAAGATATATATGGTTAATTCATCATCATGATAAAAATAGAATTTCCAATCTGTTAACTTTAATTGCAGGATGAATATTTTATTATAATATTTCAGCAGGGAAATAGCAATAGCCCATAAATCATCAGACAATCAATGAAACATTAATTCTTATAAAAATCCTCTAATATGACTCCTCAGAGGAACTATGCTTTTATCTAAGAAGAGTAATAATCACCCAGACTATGTAATTTGGAGGGGGAGAGCAGACGGTGTGGCCACACCTGGCTGCTCACTTGAAGACCGACGAGCCACCGGGGCTCTGCTCCAGGGGGGAGGTGGAGAGGGAGTTCAGTCCTGATTTAGAACTGCTGGTATCCTTTATGTTGTTTGGACCAATAAAAACTTTGTTATAATCCACTCTGGTGTCAATCCTTTGGAAATAATAGAGTTCAGTATGTTCCTTCAGTCAGTGCTATTGTTAGATCCCAGTTCTGTAATCCTCAAACAGTGCAGAAGAAGCAGTCCTTAAATCCATAATTCCTGTGGAATAGTTATTCCATTGCAGATCGTGTTGAATTCTCTTCCAAGTTACGTGGTAAAATCCCTCATGCTCAGAACATTGCTGCCTGGCTTGCATCCAGTGACTACCTCGTAACTCTCCCAATAATTCTTTCCAACAGGTGCATTTTATAGCAGAACTTCTCTCTTCAGAATTTACATATGCAATGACAGCATATTCAATTTACATACGTGATGATGGCACACTTTAATTTACATATGTGACGACAGCATACCCAGTTTGCATACGTGATGACGGCACACTTTAATTTACATACGTGATGACAGCATTCATCCCCCTCCTTACTCGTGCACTGCTCCCATCCACCGACCTCATGGCCTCTGCGTGCTCTGGAGGAACCAAAACCACCTGCTTGGACTGTGTGGCCCTTTCACCCAGTCTCAACTTTCTATTGACGTATTTGTTCCATCTGCAGCTCAGAGCAGACCTCCGGTCGGGGAACAGAAGAAGCTGATGTCAGCGCCTAATAATCACTGTACATCTCTGCACAGTGCGCACAGACTTACGATAACCCCCCCCCAAAATATATTGTTTATTAACTTTTACGGTGACCCAAGTTTGTCTTGTCTCCCGACTTCTCGCTTCACCTCCAAGTCAACAACCTAATTTCACAGGGTGATCAAACTCTTCTGTAAACATCTCTATTTCATAGTAATCAAAACCTTAAAAGCATTTCCATTTTCATAGTAATAAAAACCTTAACACATCAATTCTCCTGGGGGTCCGTTTCACGAAGCAGGTTCAACAAACTCTGAGTTTAACCCTGAACTCTGAGTTGATCTACTCTGAGATAGAAAACTCTGAGTTTTCGGTTTCACAACGGCTGATTCGAGTTGGTTAAATCAACTCGGAGTAGTTTCACCCAGAGTTAAGCGCGTGCACCACAACTATAAAAAGACAGCATCAATGGAACCCCAATTCGACGAGTCACCATGGCAACGAGGAAGCGGAGGACTACACCATTTGAATTGGAAATCTTAATGCGCTTATATAGCGAGTTTGAACACGTTTTTAGAAAGAAGTGCAACACCTGCAGCTGCAAAAGAGAGGTAGACGCCGTGGGAGAACATTGCTGTCCGGGTCAATGCGTAAGTTTAAATCACGATAATATTACAGGGGAAGACTATTAAGTTCATTCATTTAGGTGCAATCCCACGGGGGTGAAGCGCACGTGGCAGCAGCTGAAGATGAAATATAAGAACATTGTTCAAACAGGTAAGAAGTCGGCATAATCTCATGGAGCTACCTCATTTTGATCATGTTTTACATTGTAAAGTAGCCTAAATATTAGGTGGCTATTTGTCTGTGTAGTGGTTTTACCCCGCACATAGCCTAAATGTCTGTATCCATATCGTGTTCTGTTAAACAATTAAGCCTATTTAAACTAACACATACTTCTACTCAGCCAACAGAAAGAAAGGAGATGCCTGTAAAAAGGGAGGTGGCCCAGCACCACCACCTCTAACGGAAGCAGAGGAGCTGGTCCTAAGCCAGAATTTGGGAAGGCCAGTGGCTGAGGGAATCCCTGGAGGGAGCTCATCCTCTGAGACCACATCCCAAGACACAAGTGCTTTTATAAAATGTAATGTCTCTGTGTGTGTAGCCCATGTATATGTATATATGGAATGTTTTCAAGCATATTCATACAAATATTCATTTCTCTTTTGGGTCTTTTTTTCTTTTGGCCCAACAGATTCTGATGGTACTATCTGCCTGGTGGAGCCCCTTCACACCACAACAGACCTTGTAACTGTAAGTAGGCAATACTCCAAAGATTTAGCCAAATGGTAGTTTAAGTCCACTGAAACATATCACTCATCTAGGATGAAGAGGATGAAACTGTGTCTGCTGCCTTTACAGAGAGGGATCCAGAAAGGCATACAGAGGTATGTTAGTGATAGTTCTCTTCCCATTCACATTTCTTAACATTCTGGTGGAATATAGAATGGCATTTAGCCTACACTGAAGTATTGCACATTCTCATCCTTTTTAACAGAACATGGCTGGACAGCAGCAGGATGGTTCCTCAACTTCCACTGCACAGATTGACACAGTGAGATGGATGTTCAGTAAACACCAGAGGTTCAGTCCATGGAATTCATGTGCAACTGTATAATTTAACGTCCTTTATGTATTCCCAGTTACCAGTAAAACAAATATACAAAATCCACTTGCTGACAAAAATACAAAAAACAGATAAAGAAATGCAATACTTGGACCACCAGATTAAGAAGGCAGATCTGGAAATTGAAATACTGGAGCACAAGTTAGAGGTGGGTGCAGGTCACAGGTGAATTATGTTAACTACTGGAACATGAACTAAACTAGCTCTTTTATTTGTAGGAAATAAGGAAGACCAAATGAAATGTGTATCATGTCTTTATTTGGTGTGGTGGTGATGATGGTGACTTAAACTCTAAAGTGATTATGGCATATGGTGTCTCTGACTGCTCTGCTGTCCTGGATAGCTGGCAGGTGGATGAGGTCATCATCTGGGTCTTCAGTTTGTAGGGCAGGGTGTTGCTCTACTCTAATAGTGGTAATATTATGAAGAACAACACATGCCACAATAATATCACAGGCCTCTCAGGAGTCACCCAGAGGTGATGTAGACACTGGAAACAGGCTTTCAGCAGGTCTATGGTCATCTCCACCCGGGCTCTCGTCTTGCAGTGAGCCTGGTTGAAGTTCTGTTGGGGGCCTGGTTCAGGGTCAGGGTATGAGGTCATCAGCCTGGGTTGGCATGGTAACCCCTGTCACCCAGCAGAAGGCCATCAAACTCTCCTGTAATGTATAGTGGATACATTAGAGTATATTTAAGGAGGGAGACAAGTGAATTATATTGTTAAAATCTTTAGGCTGCTTACCACGTTGCAGTCTGTTGCTCAGGTTAGACTCATGATAAATCCTCCAGTCATGAACAGATCCAGACCACTTGGCCTCCACATTAGAAATGATGTATGCAGCATCACATATGATCTTGACAGTGCAGAGAATGACAGATGTTGAACTATGATGCAGTCTTTAACATTTTGAAACCGTAGTCAATCTACCTCTAACCTACCTGCACATTTATACTGTGAATGGACTTCCTATTCACATAATCAGCTTCATTATGTGAGGGAGCTGTGATGGGGATGTGTGTGCCATCTATGCAGCCAATCACACTGGGAAATCCTAAAAGAAATTAAATTTACTAATCACAGTCTGAGGTTGCAGCACAATGTCATTAACTGGATATGATTTAAAATTAATTTAACAGATCTCTACATCATTCACCTGCAATCCTGTGGAACTCCTCCTTGATGGCTCTGACAGGTTCATGTCCAGGGAAAACCACAAAGATGGTAAAAGTCGTTTCAGGGCCAGACACACTTTTCTGACCGCTCTGCATACAGTTGTCTTACTGAGGTGCTCTGCATCTCCGACGTTGTATAAAAAACTCCCATTTGCAAAGAACCGCAGCGCAACACACAATATCTGCTGGGACGTTAGAGCATGACTGTGGTTGGTGATGTTGTAAATGTAAGGACGGAGTAGGTTGTGGATGTAGGTTATGGATTGTGATGTGAAACGGTACCGTTCAAAAAGATAACTGTCCGGAAATGCGAGAACATCTATGCGCGGTCTGATAACAATCTCCCGACGAATATTTAATTCTCTGTGCAGTAATTCTCCTCCTTCATCCACTGGATTGTTCATAAAAGGACGTCATTTTGACACACGGCAGAACTAGACTTCGCCAAAACTCGCCAGTTGACTGAACGAATGAGGAAATGAAATGGCGTGTGTGACTGAAAGAGGGCGGAGACTGAGAGAAACTCGAGGTTTACTGAGAAAAACCTGGTCCCGACCAGGTTAGTTTCATAGAGTCTGTTACTACGGTAACTGACCGAGAGTTTAAGTTACCCCTCTTTGTGAAACAGGGTAGAGTTACCCCTCTGTCTGTGGTTTGAGTTACCTCCCTTTGTGAAACGGAAAACTCTGAGTTTCCCTCATTTCAGGGTTAACAAACTCAGAGTTTTCACTAAACCTGCTTCGTGAAACGGACCCCTGGTAACCCTAGACCTCTCTCCCTACAGTGAGTTGCTGCCCCCATGTGGTTACTTCTTATACCAACATTATAAGGATATGTAGTCAGACACTCCTGTAACTCAGTTACCCCTAAACCAATATTATAAAAGACAAGTATTAAAATAATCAACTCCCCACTCCTCTGATTTCTACACTGTTCAAAATAAAGATTGTATAAAAGAGACATGTTCAAAAAATAATCAACTCACCACCTTTCACATTGAGGGACTCTTCTGATTTCTACGCTGTTTCAAATAAAGATTGTATATATAAAAAATAGGCATTTGGTTAGTTTAAACACATTTATTATGTTATAGCATGAATCAATCATAAATCACAGGTTATAATATCATACTGTGTTCCCTTATTTTGCTGTTATTCTGCCAGAACCCCACACCTATGGCTGACTCGGGGATCTCATACCTCTATGATCTTTGACAGGTTTAATGGTTCAAAGAATGTGAGACAGGATGGTTGGCCCTCGGGCATTATCACATTATCAAATGTGATCCAGATTCAGACTGAGATATACAAGAACAACCCAGTAGAGGGAGCATTTAAAGTCTATGAAGACTTTGTATTGTGCAAGTCTGGCAAGAACACATGCACCAGTAAGAGATGTAATGCAAACACGCATTACACTGAATATTGAGTACAGGGTGAACCCTAACTGCATATTCTGCTCAGTGATTGTGTAGAGTGTTGCTTGGGACCTCGTGGTTCCCACTTGTGTTTCCTGTGTCCTCTTCCTGTCTCCAGGTGTGTATCAACACGTTTCAGGCTCTGCTGTGGGTAGACATGTCATCAAGATCCTGGGCTGGGGAGAGGAGGATGGTGTTTCCTACTGGCTCTGTGTCAACTCCTGGAACACTGACTGGGATGATAATGGTAAGCAGAGACATGTATTTTACTACTTTCAAGTTGCACAAAATAATCACTTTCATTATAAACAGGAGCTCTTCTACACTAAGACAGTGGGATATTAGAATCACTGCAGTATAACACACCACCTGCAGCCTTAAGTGACCACACTGTTGAACCAGCATTTTTCTCACGGTGTCTCAGAAACATAACCTTCATAAAGACTTAGATTGTCTTGGACTGTGATAGGGATTCTCAGATAAAACCTAAGGTAAGACAACAAACCAGCATGTGATAAGGATGTGAAGTATTTTCCATGAACAAGTCTGTGAATATTTTGTACCTTGAAAGTATAACTCAACTATTGTGTTGCAGTAATTTCTCTTAACCCAGATTGGCTTGCATCGTATTGGAGCACAAGCCTTGCTGGTCTTAATTGACAGTGAATGAATAAATGCCTTTTTCCCACCCCTGTAGATCCGATTTCAAGTTTTGAGGTGCAGCGTCGTTACATCATCACTAGAGGGGGACACACTCCTCTTGTCTGTCATAGAACTGTGACCGCGATTTACTGCTTTTAGTCTCTTTAGAGCCGACTGATGGCTTTGCTGTCAAAAGAAAGCCCCATGTTATGTGTGCAAATGTAAAAAGTCAAGCAGCCTTCACTTCACTCAGGTGGATTTGCAGATGTATTAGCAAAAATAGCAAGAATGTGCCTCCACACAAATCTCCATTGTTGAACGGATGATGTGTCTCTGTGAGAGGACATAAGAAAAGGTTAGACAAAAGCTTACACAGGAAGATCATTTTCAAAGACACACCTGTGCAATTAATTATATCTCTGCTGCTTTGATGCCAGTTGTCACTGTCTTAGAAGTGATTGAATTGTTTTGAATGAAATAAAAAAGCAATGAATCTTTGGTCCTTTTGTGTTTTTACTCAAGCTCCAACATTTTTTAACTGATTTCAAATCTTACAAGCCTTCCTCTGGATTAAAATACACACACACGCGCGCGCACACGCACGCACGCACGCACGCACGCACGCACGCACGCACGCACGCACGCACGCACGCACACACACACACACACACACACACACACACACACACACACACACACACACACACACACACACACACACACACACACACACACTCGCGAGGAGGGAGGATGAGAGCCCAGGCAGCTCAGCACGGTTCCTGCGATCACAGGAGGGTTATCCAGATGATAGCATACACAATAACGCGGTACGAGATAGGACACATACCAATGCAGCCAGGAGCGGGGGACGCACACACACACACGAACTCGCGGCACACCAAATGGGAACACCAGTCGCTCTAGGGCACAAAAACAAATGCCCTTAGCACAACAGCAAGAAACCCTACCAGAGCACCACAGGAGCCGACATACCTGTCGCACGGAAGTAACGCAGTTGTGAGCAGAGGGAGAAGCAGGGGAGGGACCGCAGCTTAAATAGCCAGTCCCTCTTCAGTAATTGGGTACCAGATGCATAGCATCAAGTGAAGCCTTACAGCATTTTAAGAGATGCCACATTAATGCTGCTACAATATGATCACGGTTGGGTTATTTATCGGTGGAGCAGCAGAACATTTTCCACAGACAGTTTTTCTGTCCGTTGGCTTGTTTTAACCAGTTTTCTACCTTCGGCTGATTCTACCAGCAGACACTGAAAGGACTGTGATAGTTTGGTAAGTGTTTATTTTCCTATCGGTGCTGCTTTTAATGCACTTTATATGCAACTTTAGCATCAGATATGTGTGCCATGCACTCTAGATGTTGGTGGGGTTTATTTCAGTGTGTGTTGACCAGAGAAGAGAGTTAGCATCCAATAAATATTAGCTTTAATGTGAATTAGCTGTCATTCAATGCTTGGAAAACTATATATGACAGAGGAAATCTTTCCAGGGTCACTTTAAAATGAACCTCTGCTGTTGATGCTGATACTGTGACGTCTGTCTTCATCTCAAGTGTCTCATTTTCACTGTGACGATCTTCTGAGTGAAGCCAACAGAAGGAAAACCTCATCTGGTTGTGAAGAAGGAGACTGAATGGACGACATCCTCAGTGAACCTCTTCCTTTTTAACTTTCACTTACAGAAGGACAGACCAACTCTTTCAGCTGTTTATTATTCTCTGTTCTTGGTATTCACAGGTTCCATTGATCACCTTTAACTTAATCTCTGCTGTTGTAGCATAATGATAATACAGAGTACATGTTGCCATTTTTTATGGGTTCGCCCCGAGAGAGGGGCCCGTGCCCTGGAAAGCTTCGTGGTTCTGGCGGCGTCCGGTGAGCTCTCACTGGCCCTTGAAAATCCGAGGGAGATGGTATAAATCTCACGCCAGTGAGAGTGAGAGATGGGGCCATGGTGGAAGAGAGAGAAAATCTGCCCCCGAGTGAGAGACAGGGCCGTGGAAGAAAAACTTCTGTCCAAGCGAGAGCCCACCACACCATCACACCATGGCCGCAAAGGGGTGGGCGGGCGGGCAAGTGGGCGGGCGGGAGGAATGCCAGGGGCACGGAGGGCTGCACGGCTACCAGGGGCACCAAGAGTGACTTAGGAAACTAAGACTGACTCGGGACACCAGTGGCACGGAGCACTGCAGGGCTACCAGGGGCACGGAGAATGCTCCAGGGGTACCAGGGGCATGAAGAAGCTCCGGGGTACCAGGGGTACCAGGAACATGGAGGGCTGCAGGGCTACCAGGGGCACAAAGAGTGACTTAGGAAACTAAGACTGACTCGGGACACAAGCGGCACAGAGGACTGCAGGGCTACCAGGGGCACAAAGAGTGACTTAGGAAACTAAGACTGACTCGGGACACCAGCGGCACGGAGGACTGCAGGGCTACCAGGGGCACGGAGAATGCTCCAGGGGTACCAGGGGCGCAAAGAAGCTCCGGGACACCAGGGGCACGGAGGACTGCAGGACTACCAGAGGCACGGAGAATGCTCCGGGGTACCACGGGCATGGAGAATGCTCCGGGGTACCAGGGGCACGGAGAATGCTCTGGGGTACCAGGGGCGCGAAGAGTCAGTTGGGGTGCTGGCTCTGCTTCTACTCTCTGCATGGCTGGGGGGGCTTAATTGTGGGTGAGCAGGGTTGAACGGAGAGCCAGGTAGAGCCAGGGCTGGGTCAGGCCTGGCTGGAGCGCACAACATGGGTGTACAGGCTGTCACGGAGCCAGGCATGAAGCTCCTGCCAGTGCGGGAGATCCAGCCGTGAGCGGCATTTTCCAGGCTGCTGAGTGCCGGGCCAGCCCTGGCATGGGTGAAGCTGAAGCGTCTGTGTCCCTTTCTCTGTCTGTGGGTGAGCAGGGTTGAACGGAGAGCCGGGTAGAGCCAGGGCTGGGTCAGGCCTGGCATGGGTGAAGCTGAAGCGTCTGTGTCCCTTTCTCTGTCTGTGCATCAAAGGGTTTAAGGACATAAAGACCTGGATGACCTATAATTTCCTACTACTAAATTCAGACAAGACTGAAGTCATTGTATTTGGCCCCAAACATCATAGAAAATTGCTTTCAAAGCATATAGTTACTCTGGATGGCATTACATTGGCCTCGAGTACTACTGTGAGGAACCTTGGTGTTATCTTTGACCAGGACATGTCCTTTAACTCACACATAAAACAAATCCGTAGGACTTCCTTTTTCCACCTGAGAAATATTGTAAAAATCAGGAACATCCTGTCTCAGAGTGATGCAGATAAACTAGTCCATGCATTTGTTACTTTTAGGCTTGACTATTGTAATTCCTTATTATCAGGTTGTCCCAATAGCTCTCTGAAACATCTACAGCTGATCCAAAATGCTGCAGCCAGAGTACTGACGGGAGTTAGCAAGAGAGATCATATTTCTCCTATACTGGTTTCTCTTCATTGGCTTCCTGTTAAATCTAGAATAGAATTCAAAATCCTTCTTCTGACATATAAAGCTCTTAACAACCAATCTTCATCATATCTTAAAGACCTGATAGTACCATATTATCCTAGCAGAACTCTTCACTCTCAGACTGCAGGCTTACTTGTTGTTCCTAGAATCTCTAAAAGTAGAATGGGAGGCAGAGCCTTCAGTTATCAGGCGCCTCTCCTGTGGAACCAGCTTCCAGTTTGGGTTCGGGAGGCGGACACCCTCTCTATTTTTAAGACCAGGCTTAAAACCTTCTTTTTTGACAAAGCTTATAGTCAGTGCTGACTGGGGGACCCTGAGGGGGTCAGCTGGTGTCTTCATTTGCACAATTGACTTCCCCTCTCGACATCCCTTAGTTATGCCCCTAGTAATGCTGATATAGGCCTAGGCTGCTGGGGGACCTCTCTTGATGCACTGAGCCCTTCTCGAACTACCTATGTATTTACTATATATACCACTATTGTATTACACTCATTATTGCATTACACTCACTCTGTTTCTCCCTGTGTCCTTTCTCCGAGTGTCCCTGGTCCCAGAGCTGGATGCTTCAGATCTGTGGTTGTTCTCCCACCAACTGGTCTAGTCTCCATCTGTGGGATGCTGCTGCTGACCTTCCTCCAGCCCACTGCTTCCAGCTGCCCATTTCCACCAATCTACTCTGCATTGCCCTTACTATACTTGATTTGCGCATCTACATATTTTTGAATTTACCACCAGCTATATATAGTATATTTAATGCCAGAGCCGTACACCATAACAGTAAACCATGAATCAGTTTCCATGTTAGCTTGTACTTTGCATGTATCATCTGTCTTATCATGCATGTATCAAAAGCGAGTTTCTAAGATGTTTGGGGCCAAATACAATGACTTCAGTCTTGTCTGAATTTAGTAATAGGAAATTATAGGTCATCCAGCCCTTTATGTCCTTAAGGCAATCTTGCAGTCTTACTAGCTGATTAGTTTCATCTGGCTTCATAGATAAATACAATTCAGTGTCGTCAGCATAACAATGGAAATTAATACAGTACTTCCTAATAATATTGCCTAAAGGAAGCATGTACAATGTGAACAGTATTGGTCCTAAGACAGAACCCTAGGAACTCCATGATTAACCTTAGTATTCTCAGAAGAATCATTGTTGACATGCACGAACTGGAACCTGTCTGATAAGTAGGATTTAAACCAGTCGAGTGCTGTCCCTTTAATGCCAGTACAATGCTCTAGTCACTGTAATAAAAGTTTGTGGTCGATTGTATCGAATGCTGCACTAAAGTCCAACAAAACAAGTATAGAGACCAGTCCAGTTATCTGACGCTATGAGAAGGTCATTTGTAACTTTCACCTGAGCTGTTTCTGTGCTATGATGCAATCTGAATCTGACTGAAACTCTCCAAACAAGCTATTCCTTTGTAAATGTTCACATAATTGATTTGCAACTGTTCTCTCCAGAATTTTAGAGAGAAATAGGAGGTTGGATATCGGTCTATAGTTGGCTAAAACATCTGGATCTAGAGTGGGCTTTTTAAGTAAAGGTTTGATTACAGCACCCTTAAAAGCCTGTGGCACATAGCCTGATACTAGAGAGAGATTAATCAGATCTAACAATGAAGAATTAATTCAAGGTAAAGCCTCCTTGTACAGTCTTGTTGGGGTAGGATCTAAAAGACGTCGATGGTTTGGATGTAGAAACTATTGAAATGAGTTCAGAGAGATGTATGGGAGTGGAAAATTCTAAATATCCATCTGGTCTTACAGCCAATTCTAAAGCAACTGTACTCGATGATACATCTGTGACATTTGTAGGAAGGGCCAGATTAATTTTTTCTCTCATCATAACAATTTTATCTGTAAAGAAGCTCATGAAGTCGTTACTGCTCAGCGCTAAAGGAATACAAGGTTCAACAGAGCTCTGACTCTTTGTCAGCCTGGCTACAGTGCTGAAGAGAAACCTGGGGTTGTTCTTGTTTTCCTCTATTAAAGATGAATAATATGTTGTCCTGGCATTACTAATAGCTTTTTTATAAATTACTAGGCTATTTTTCCAAGCTGCATAAACTTCTTCTAAATTAGTGGCGTACCACTTCCTTTCCAGCTTTCGGGACGCCTGCTTTAAAGTCCGCAGCTGGGAATTACACCAAGGAGCAGGTCCTTTCTGAGATAAAACTTCCCTTTTTACAGGTGCAACATTATCAAGTGTTGTACGCAGTGAGGCTGCATCATTATTAACAAAATAATCCACTTCTGTGGGGGTAAAATTATAATATTTGCCTTCCATTTTATCAGTAAATGGTGCTAAAGTAAATAGAGAGGGTATTACTTCCTTAAATTTAGTTACCAAATTGTCAGACAGGCATCTATTCAATTCAATTCAATTCAATTTTATTTATATAGCGCCAATTACAGTCAAATTGTCTCGAGACGCTTTACAGAACCCATATGCCTGACCCCCAGAGCAAGCCAAAAGGCGACAGTGGCAAGGAAAACACCCTTTTAACAGGGAAAAAAACCTCGAGCAGAACCCGGCTCTAATGTGGGGGGACCCATCTGCCTGCTGGCCGGGCGGGTTGAGAGGGACAGAAGAGGTAGCGAGGTAGAGGTAGAGGGATAGAGGTAGAGGGGTAGAGATGGAGGTGTAGAGGTAGAGATAGAGAGGTGGGGGGCGGGACACAAGGACCATAAAACACACAGTATAATACATGCATGATAAGACAGATGATACATGCAAAGTACAACTAACATGGAAACTAATTATAGTTTACTGCTATGGTGTACAGCTCTGGCATTAAATATACTACATATATAGCTGGTGGTAAATTCAAAAATATGTAGATGAGCAAATCAAGTATAGTAAGGGCAATGCAGAGTAGATCGGTGGAAATGGGCAGCTGGAGGTGGGAGAACAACCACACATCTGAAGCATCCAGCTCTGGGACCAGGGACACTCGGAGAAAGGACACAGAAAGAAACAGAGTGAGTGTCATGCAATAATGGTATATATATTAAATATAATGGTAGCTAGAGAAAGGCTCAGTGCATCAAGAGAGGTCCCCCAGCAGCCTAGGCCTATAGCAGCAGAACTAGGGGCAAACTAAAGGGACGTCAAGAGGGGAAGTCAGTTGTGCAAATGAAAACACCAGCTCACCCCGTCAGGGTCCCCCAGTCAGCCCTAACTATAAGATTTGTCAAAAAGGAAGGTTTTAAGCCTGGTCTTAAAAATAGAGAGGGTGTCCGCCTCCCGAACCCAAACTGGGAGCTGGTTCCACAGGAGAGGCGCCTGATAACTGAAGGCTCTGCTTCCCATTCTACTTTTAGAGATTCTAGGAACAACAAGTAAGCCTGCAGTCTGAGAGCGAAGAGTTCTGCTAGGATAATATGGTACTATCAGGTCTTTAAGATATGATGGAGATTGGTTGTTAAGAGCTTTATATGTCAGAAGAAGGATTTTGAGTTCTATTCTCGATTTAACAGGAAGCCAATGAAGAGAAACCAATATAGGAGAAATATGATCTCTCTTGCTAACTCCCGTCAGTACTCTGGCTGCAGCATTTTGGATCAGCTGTAGATGTTTCAGAGAGCTATTGGGACAACCTGATAATAAGGAATTACAGTAGTCAAGCCTAGAAGTAACAAATGCATGGACTAGTTTTTCTGCATCACTCTGAGACAGGATGTTCCTGATTTTCACAATATTTCTCAGGTGGAAAAAGGAAGTTGTCGTTGTTTCTCTGATGTCCGTGATGTGCAGGTGGAGAAGAAACGCCCGTTGACACTGACTTTCTTAATAAGAACTTTATTAAAAGAAAGAACAGTATCATACAGACAGAAGTTGTCTGGAAGGATGTCGCCCAATGATCCTCCTCGAACAAAGACCAACGGTCAGTTTTTATACCTTCTGAAAACGTATAGAATTACAGCATCTGGTTTACATCCCCACTAAAGAATGATAACTCCTCAGACAAGACTCCCCTTCTGTGCATTCCTAAGGATTACAAATCAGCAATAGGTTAACAGTGGACTCCAAGGTCAACATAACATAGGATTTCTGGAGCCGAAAAGACATTCCTCAATACTCACTACCTCCTGTTAGTTAAAGGTTCACTTTATGGTCAACAACTATCAGAACTCATATCAGATCAGATACTTCATATTTCCCCCCTTCGGCGCTGAAAAAGCGTCGAAAACATCACTATAGTATCGATTACATAGTATACATGACAATTCCTATTTAGCCGTGCTAATCACAGCATAAACTCAACAGTATAACAATTTAACGGAGTGTGAGAGCGAAAAACCTGCCCGGCAGCTATCTTTCCAAACCATCCATCGAACAAACAAGACAGGAAAATTCTCTCACGGTCCCTCTGCCCTAGGCGACCACATATAGTACTCCAAGCCAATTAGACAAGAGGTCCAAACAAGTATGTAAACAAGTAGAAGCGAATACACATGGGAATCCCAGAAATAAAATCAAAAATATCCAATGTCAGGCTGGTCGACCCATCGTACCCTTCAATGGACCTGACCCTGCCTAGCATCACTGCCCCTAAACAATCGAAAAAAAGAAAACACCTGAGATCCCAACATACTCACCTCTTAAGAGAAAACATCCAAGTAATGAACCCCCTGTCATAAACACCTCATATCAGTCATATAGGCATAAAATTCAAAAACTAACATATTAATAGTATCACTAACTCATAATATAATAGTGTAAACAAGAATAAGCATCCAATAATAAAACAGATTATATATGAAAACAGAATCCATACAATAGGCATACATGAAAACATGAATATATCAAACTGTCGTCCATCAACAGTTCCAGTCGTAGTATGCCATCACTGTAATGTCCTCACTCCGGATTCTTCCTCCATTGCATTGTCCATATTCAAGCATATGAGTCCATTTGGCTGTAGAGATCTCTGAACGACAGCCGCTCTTTACTCGATTTCCCAGATAGTCTCCTGGGAAGAAGACAAAACACACCAACCAGTATCTTGCAACAACAAACACATCAAACACAGTATAATATATTGCAATATACTAAAGGATAAAAAGTAAAAAATAAAAAATTCAAAATTCGAAAATCAACCATAAGTACCCATTTCCCCCTGTAAGGAACTACAAAAAGAAAAAGCAGAACCACACCAAAAGAGACAGTCAAAAGGGATATATATCCACCATCCGACTCTCCATGACATCCGCCACATCTTCACTCAAGGAAGCCCCATTCAATAATGGCATCTGAACGTTGTCACCCGGCATCACAACACCAACCCATCTCAATATCATAGCCTTCGCAAAGGTCAACAACAACGTACAGAAACAAAACATCACACACAATGACAAAAGAACCGCTATCAAAATTTGGATTAAAACAGCACCCACTGGACCCAATTGGTCCTCCAGCCAAGCATTAGCAGACCATCCAGCACCTTCCGATGGACCAAACGCATCCCTAATGGCTTGCAACGCATCTATCACACTAGTGATATTATCAGAAGTATCAGGAACCAACGTGTAACAAGCATCCCCAGTTAAATTCAAAGCCACACATAAACCACCCTGTCTGGCCAAAATATAGTCCAGAGCCATATCATGTTTCAACAATGTCAGTCTATGACTCCTCTGAGCATTCGACAAATAACCAAACCCTCTTATAGTCTCATTCGCAAAACCCTGCAGGGTATAAGTGATATTATCAATATGATCAGCCAAAAACGTAACGCCATACCACGGAAGGAGTCCTATACCCCATTTTTCACCCAAACTTATCCTCCAATGGTAGGACTCCAAACTATGAAACTGCGCCAACTCTCTTCTCTTCCTATTCGTAGGAGCAACATTAGACTGAACTTTGTCAGTTGCATTAGTGTCCTTGACAGCCAAAACCTCATACGGGAGTTTCAATGTTGCCATATAACAACACCCTGTCCATCCATTTGGCAAAAACAAATACGCCTTGTCACCACAAACCCACCAAATATCCTTAAAATTTCCTACAGTAACGTTCGCAGGCAAAGGACGATCCAGCACCCACACAGTCTTATTTTGGTTATAGGGCAAACGGAAAGTTACAGGAAACAATTCATGAGGATTTATAAGTTTACCCTTACCCAAATGCATCCTATATTCATTACAGCGAGATATTCCCATAAACATTCCAGATCCCATATATGTCGTATTGGAACAGAAACAACCAAAAGCTCTCACAGGTTTCACATCTAATGCATCAGGGAGTGCCGTCAGTACATTCTCATGTTGGTCCATCAAATTCACATATGGCAATGTCCTCAGCCAAGAACAAATAGAACCTGGCTGAAATAAAGTCCCCCACAAAGCCTTCAGGGCAGCTGCCGGTGACCCCTGTTGATAAGACAACCATATTAAGGCATTCGATTGACATGGAGCCGCCAACGGATTCGGCACCGTCTCCAAAATCGAAGGCCATGTGCCTGGAGATGGAATTTTCACCAGACATGGACAATTTAGCCTACTAATAGATCTCACAGAGTGGGTCACCTGCTGAAACCACAAATTCCTACTTGCCCATGGGTCTGCAATTTTCATCACTGAGGAGTCAAAACCATACGCCTTCCAGTTAGTGTCTCTCTTCCGTAATGTACGCAAAGCCTCAGTCCCATCTACCGATGTCCAACCATCATTATGTACCTCTGATACGTTCATCTGAACTGTCTGCAATAAATCTACATCAGCGTTCTCAACAATTGGCTCTCGACTGTCCACTTGCTTACTAGTATGAGACAATTCATCCTTCAACTCTATCTGGGACTTTTGCTTCACATCCACTACATCCTTCAATGTCGTGGGCGTCATAGATATAGCAACAGGTATCGGTGTCATCTTTGCGGGCTCTAAACGCAATGTAGATGTTGTTACCTTCAGTTTTGTCACACTCTCCCCTACCATAGTAGTAACCAAAGTAGTAACTGGAGTAGACACAACTGTGGTTAAATATAATACATCAGCAACCTTCGGAACCAAAGAAGTAGATGTCTGCTTTACTTTGTTAACTTTTGGCAAAAGAGTTGGTACCATTTGTGGTTCTTTAACAACTTGGGATTCTTTATTCCTACTCTCATTTATCTCCACTAAAGTCACCACACTAGCCCCCAACTTTAACTGCACACCATGTTCCTGTGATTCATGGTGAGAACATCTATAATCACCTTGATCCTCTAACTGAAATCTACGTAAATAAATACTACAGTCTCCTCCCATCTTCAACCTCTTGGGGTCATTATTGAACACAAACTTTCCTGAGGGTGATGTATCTGACAAATCAAGAATTTTACCATGATTATCTTCCCACTGAACTTGATATCCCTCAATACACTGACATGGAAGCCGAACAGACTTCCTCAGGGTCGCTTCAATCCTAGTCCTCATAACGTCTTGGTCTAACCTTTCTCCGGACTGGCCTTGGGCTCCTCGATCCAAGTGGTTCCGCTGACCCTCCTGGAGAGGCGACACAGCCCTCTGGAGTCTTTGACTCACATTCTTGAGAAACAGATTCTGCTGTTTCTGGGACGTGTTGTAAGTCAACGTCCTCAAATCTCCTTTCCTGTCCATTGACTGAAAAGTCATCTCCGGCATCATCAAAAGTATGCTCAAAATCATCAAAAACATCCACTTCTCCTTCTGGAGTGTGACCTTGGAGGTCCTCATGTACCACTGCTTCTTTAGCAGATTCTCCTGGTACTCCTGAGTCCTCATCTTCTCTGCTCTGTAATCGTGGTTCCTCTCCCTTTGGTGCTTTAACACAATGCGACAAGTGATACCACGTCGGGGACCCTTTAACCTGTACCGCAGTTCCAGTGCTGCGAACAACTTCAAATGGTCCCTCACGGCGTTCGTTAAACCACTTCCTCCTAAACACCTTCACGAATACCTTGTCTCCAGGCTGCACCACGTCCTTCTTTTGCTCATCGAGCTTCTCTTGCACCTCCTCCTGTTTTTGCCTGTCAGAAACATACGTGGATATTCGCTTATGCAAAGCAGCCATGTACTTAACGTACGCTCGCATTTCATCTTCCAAAAGTTCCAAACTTGGACCCTTTCCGCTTGTGCGCAAACAAGGTGTTGGCATCCGTCTTCCCGTAGCCAACTCATGAGGTGTCATACGCAAATCACGGAGCTCGCTTGAACGACACACCATTAATGCTAATGGAAGCGCTGCTACCCAGTTCAAACCTGTGTGTTGACAGATTTTAACAATGCGATTTTTCAACACACCATTCATTTTCTCACAAATACCTTGGCTTTGCGGATGATAAACAGCACCCAGACGTTGTTTAATTCCCAATTTTTGTAGGATTAGTCTCACCGTTTTATCCACAAACTCCTTCCCATTGTCTGAAGATATTCGATCTGGAAGTCCCCACCTACTTATGACCTCACGGCACAAGAACTTAGCAACAGACTGAGCATCCTTTCGCTTGGTTGGACACGCCTCAGGCCAACGTGAAAACCTGTCAACCACGACTAGCATGTATCTCTTTCCTCCCACCGGTCTTATCATGTCAACAAAGTCCACAACTAGCTCACGCATTGGGCCCTTTGGAGTTGGAATGTGCCCAGGAGGAACCATCACTCCCCTCCTAACATTATGTTTCAGACAAATAATACATCTGCCTATGACATAATCAATCTGCTCAAGCAAGTATGGTGCCCAAAACCCATACTCTTTCGTGATCTTTCTCCTAACTTCCCCCCTTGCAACATGAGCTGGTCCATGCGCTTCATGAATCATCAGACCCAACAGATCTGGCGGCGCCACCATCAACCCCTCATGATTTCTCCATAGACCGGTGGAATCCTGGGTGGCACCTCGGTCCAACCAAAGTTGTTTGTCCATGGCAGATGCAGCTTCTTGCATCAAAATCACATCTCTGAGCGTAACATTATCCTCCAAGTCCACTTCATGGGAAACTAAAAGAACTCTACCCATCTTATCTGCTCCTACAACTGTCCTGGCTGCTTCATCAGCCGCTTTATTACCTTGTGTGACCCTTGAAATGTCACTTTTATGTGCCGCACATTTAGCTATTGCTATTTCCTTAGGCCTCATCATTGCATGCAGCAACTTCATAATCTGAGCGTGATGTTGTATAGGAGAACCGTCTGTCTTCTTGAATCCTCGATTCTTCCACACTGCTCCAAACAAGTGACACACATTATGAGCATAGGCTGAATCTGTGTATATCGTCACCCGCTTGTCTTCTGCCAACAAACATGCTTCAGTCAGCCCCACAAGTTCAGCCAGCTGTGCAGAGGCAGGTTGTGGTATTACCTCCGCTACCTCAACAACAAATCCATTCCCCTGAAATTTCACTACTGCATAACCAGCACACAATTTGTCCCCTATTCGATAGCAGGATCCATCAGTCCAGTACTCCAAGTCTGGCTCATGCAACGGAAAAGCTTGCAAATCTGACCTGAGCCTTGAGTATTTCTCTGCTTCCTGAACACAATCATGTGGTTCTCCATCCTCTTCCCCAACTCACATTCATCACAATCAAATAAAAGAAAGGAAAGAGAAACAGAACAAAAGTTTAATGTCTTATATTCACTTTAAATCATCATATAATAAACAATTCAACAGAATTCGTTCACATTATTCACCAACATTGATATTATTTCATTCTATCACAATAGGAATGTTCCCTACAAGGTCTCTCTATAAACAATTAATAGGCACAAACCTATCGTATCTATCATATTATTCTACAAAGAAATCCCTTACTTTCATTTTATATTCATTCTAAACATACATCATAATCATATTTATATTATGTATTATTGATTTAAAATCAAACGAGGGAGTATTGAAGTGCGCTCAAATCCAATTGTAGGTTCTCAACCACAGTTCTCTTTTTCTCTCATCCAGAAGGAGAGGAGGGAGGGAGAACCCCTCCCCTCAGGATGAGTGAGCTTAAAACAGAACAGCACTCCTAACTCCACCTCTCAAAATCAACAAACACTTCCAGTCTATCTTGACCACTAGAGAGTGAACATCAAGCTTCAGCTCCCCGTTAAATCACCTCGGCCCCATATCACAGGCACAGAGTCAAAAAGGTGCACACTAAGACCAAAGCAACATCCACATCAACAGCCAAAATACAGATTATTATTATTATAAATTATTATTATTATTATAAACTCGAGTTCAAATTCAAATATATTGTGGCGAACTACGCAGAACAACCAACACTAAAGAAGGAATATTCACCTTTTCCACAATTTGCAACTAGCAGATACTTTTATTTTGTAACACAAATAAATTACCAATATAATGAATTCAGCCAGGAAACATTAAACACACTACAGGTCACACCCATGGTCTTTACAACATAACACCACGCTAAACAACTTACAGAAAAACAAATATGTTCTACCAGATGGTTTGCAACAGATATCCATGAAAGGAAAGATTACACACCACACAATCAACCAATCAATCCACCAGTACCATCCACAAAATCAAAATATACCATCTGACCCTGAGGAACTTTATTGGTTTTCTTTCCCTATGTGTGTTTTCCCCCCTAAAATATTTAGTTATGCTTATGCAAACAGAATGTCCTCACTGGTCTCTCGGACTCAGCAAGGCTCATATATCTCATCAAATATATAAACGTCCACCATGAGGCTCATACACTTTATTAGTCCACAATAGTCCTTTATAAGGCTCATTTATTTTATTATATTAGCAATGTTACAGAAAGTCCTCAATGTGGCTCATATATGTGTTAGCAGACAAAAAGACTAATAAATTTAACACTAAAGAAACGACAATGTCTTTCCTTCTAAATTGTTAAATCCCAACCTATATGTATATATTCATTAACAAGAAATCTCTTATATATTCCATTCACATATTACAGCACATACCAGTCTTTCACACATTACAGCAGCACACGCACACACGCAAGGCGGGGGCAGCTAAGACAGAGCGCTGACAAGACACAGACGCAGCTACTGGCGCAAGCACAAACCAGAAGCAACCAATCAACCCACAAGCCAACAAATCAGATCCACAAAATAAAACACATAGGCCTATTTAACATCATCCAAAAACACAGTCAACCTTCGATCCCGGAACCAAGTCATTCACACATATCCTAAAAGCATGCTTGAGCCGCTTCTTTGACTTTTACTCTTTCTCTTATCATCTAAATTTATAAGGCCTCTGGGGTGTAAAATACTCAATTGAAAAGCTGCTTCGTTTACAGTACGTCTACTTATAAATCGAGTGGGAACTTATCTACAATTGAATTAAAATCTACACCCCCAGTTCTATGAACTGACCCATACAAAAACAGGTTTCCTTTTTTTTTATGGCCAACTGCCTCCCTGAGGACTTTATCCGAATCTGCGGCTTGTCCTTCCTTAACTGCTTACCATTTCAACTCCGTAAAAAACACATCTAATCATAGGCTCCTCGAGCCCTCTATTTTTTCTCTACTCTTTTTTCCTATTCTCTATTATGCCAATCACTAACCCTGGCCAGGGATAAAATCTACTGCTTTGGTTTCTATACTGTTTTCCTACAGTCTCACTTCAACATTTATATATCTCACTTCAACTTCTATTTCTCTTATCCCAACATTTATCTGTCTACTCTATTCTATCCCCACTTTACCTACTTATGCGCAATTAACCCCAATTTAGACGGAACATCGCTCCAAACACCAACACAGCACAGGACATCAGCGCACACACTTCTAACAGTGCAGCACATCAGCAAAAGCCCACAGCCCCCATGAGCAAATCAGCGTCCCAATAAAGTGAGAAACCAGCTCACCTGACGCGTCGAATCAGGACGGTGAAGAGCGACCAAGGGAGCTGCCAGCTGCCGAAGAATCCTGCATCTAATCCTGTTCGTGACGCCACAAATTTGTCGTTGTTTCTCTGATGTCCGTGATGTGCAGGTGGAGAAGAAACGCCCGTTGACACTGACTTTCTTAATAAGAACTTTATTAAAAGAAAGAACAGTATCATACAGACAGAAGTTGTCTGGAAGGATGTCGCCCAATGATCCTCCTCGAACAAAGACCAACGGTCAGTTTTTATACCTTCTGAAAACGTATAGAATTACAGCATCTGGTTTACATCCCCACTAAAGAATGATAACTCCTCAGACAAGACTCCCCTTCTGTGCATTCCTAAGGATTACAAATCAGCAATAGGTTAACAGTGGACTCCAAGGTCAACATAACATAGGATTTCTGGAGCCGAAAAGACATTCCTCAATACTCACTACCTCCTGTTAGTTAAAGGTTCACTTTATGGTCAACAACTATCAGAACTCATATCAGATCAGATACTTCAAAGTCCTACAGATTTGTTTTATGTGCGAGTTAAAGGACATGTCCTGGTCAAAGATAACACCGAGGTTCCTCACAGTAGTACTGGAGGCCAATATAATGCCATCCAGAGTAACTATATGCTTTGAAAGCAGTTCTCTAAGATGTTTGGGGCCAAATACAATGACTTCAGTCTTGTCTGAATTTAGTAGTAAGAAATTATAGGTCATCCAGGTCTTTATGTCCTTAAGACAATCTTGCAGTCTAGCTAGCTGATTAGTTTCATTTGGCTTCATGGATAAATACAATTCAGTGTCGTCAGCATAACAATGGAAATTAATACAGTGCTTCCTAATAATATTGCCTGAGGGAAGCATGTATAATGTGAACAGTATTGGTCTTAAGACAGAACCCTGAGGAACTCCATGATTAACCCTAGTATGCTCAGAAGAGTCATTGTTGACATGCACAAACTGGAACCTGTCTGATAAGTAGGATTTCATCTACTGTAATGATATTTATTTTCAACTCCTATACAATCCATTGTTGTAAATTGAAATGTTATCATAAAATGGTCAGAAAGAAGTTCCGGGGAAATACTGAGTGTAGAAAGCTGCTATGTTTGATGCACTGACAACAGTGAATATATTTCTGTGTGCATAGATCTCCACAAAAAATTCATTCTTGATTTGTTCTCTTTATTCTCTCAAAGAACTTGATACTACTGCTAATGTTTTTTGGATAGGCTATTGTTAAAATCAGTACCTGCTACCACTTACAAAAAGACAAAAATATTTATTTTTAGAAAAGGTAGCATTTTCTGGGAAAGTTGGAGAGTTTTTACAGTATGCTCTACTTGTCTGTCCTTGTCAGTCTTGTCAAGTGATGCACCCTGAGGACAAACTTGAACCTTCCAAACTATGTGGCAGTGAGCAGCCACACCTTAAACTATGTCAAGCATGTGACAGCTTAACTTATAAAGCCATAGATGAAACCAGGGGAGGAGGAGAAGGGGCTGCACATCAAGGAGTTGTGTGCAGATGTGAAGGGAGGGGGCTGAAACTGACATAGGTGTGTCTTTGAAAACATTATTTATTGCTCATTTATTTTTCCTTCTTTGCCACGTAACTCAAAGTCCTCAGTTCACACAAAGAGTAACAACGGGCTGGCATATGCTGTTGATTTTCTGCAGTCATGGCTGGGTTTTCCCTCGCAGAAGTGGGCCTGCTGCTCCTGTTATTGCTGGCTTTGGTGAGTATTCACCCTGAAGCTACTTGTATCCTTCTCCTTCACACACCAGACATTCTGCAGGGACTATGTTGTTACTGGAGCAGGATTAATTTTTCAGTGGACTAGACTTTACTTTATTAAATGTAATTACTGATGATAATAATTTAAGTAGATATGATGCATGCTTTCTCAACTTTTTTTTTAAGTTGCAGCACGTATAAAATGCGACATTCCTAAATAATGTATTGATAAACACAAACAATGGCCAATTGGTATGTCTTCTTAATTCATGGTTCACAATGTAGCTTCCGAACAGTTGTATGTTATCAGGAAGTAACTTGTTGCTTGCTTTGAATATTATTTGCACTATATTAAACTGAACTAAATCCATAAATTTCAAAGTATTTGGAAGACCATGTATTAGTGTGCTCATTAGATCTGACATTATGTTCTATCCTAGTAGTTTTTTTTGTAACATGTTTACTGGATATAATGTAGTATTATATGTGCTACCCATACTTCTGAACAGTAGATCAAGTACAGTGAAAACAGTGAGCAGCATAATGTATAGGAGGCTTTTGAATTCAGAATGTGTTTTGTCCTTCATGGTATATTTTATATGAGGTTTTCAACTACGTTTGTGATCCAGTACAGGAGCCAGAAATTCATTTTCATATATTCTTTCAATATTAGCGTTATCGATTTATCTGAATTACGGTTTATTGTAGGATTTCCAAACAGCATAAATTTTCATTTTTCAGATTTAATGATAACTTATTCCTGTCAAACCAATGTTTTACTTTTGCCATCTCTGATTGAATTTTGTTTAATAGCATCTCTAAGTTGTCACTTGAGCAAAAAATCTTTGTATCATCTGCAAAAACCACAAATTTCATTTCCCTCTGAGACCTTACACAAATCATTGATATAGACAATAGACAGTTTTTGTCCAAGCACTGATCTATGCAACATCTAAAAGACTTGACTTCTGTTGTCAAATCTGCACAAATTGTTGCCTGTTACTAATATAACTTTTCAACCAGTTCAATGCTACTCCTCTTTTGTCATACCTTTCCAATTAATTAATTAGTATTTTATGATTTAGAGTATCAAATGCTTTTTTAAAGAACTAAAAGATAAATTCTACCATAAATTCCTTCTTGTTAATGTAAGTTATTATTTCTTCTGTTAAATGGTCTACCTTTCTGCCTTAGTGGTACTCAAAGTGCTTTACGATGTTTCTCA
The DNA here is from genome assembly GCF_022539595.1 of Amphiprion ocellaris. Lineage (NCBI taxonomy): Eukaryota > Metazoa > Chordata > Actinopteri > Pomacentridae > Amphiprion > Amphiprion ocellaris. The sequence continues at coordinate 9,448,912 of NC_072767.1, read as the reverse complement.
TTCACACACCAAAGCACACAGAACTTCCATGCAAGGTGCCTGTCTGCCATCAGAAGCAACTTAGGGTTCTGTGTTTCTTTTACTAACCATAAGTAGTATTTCCCTCTTATCTACGGGTGTGAGAAACATTACAGAACTATCAGCCACTGTACTCCCTGGATCTTTGATTTCATTTACTAGTTTTGGTCCAACACTTACAAAGAATGTATTAAACTCATTTACAGTTAAATTACGATTATTTATGGTTTTATTATTTTCCACAAAATATTGTTGGGAGCTTTCAGCTCTTATTCTCTTTATAATAACACTATTGAATACTTCCATGTGACTTCAGTATTATTTTTGTTCTCTGCTAATATTCCATCATAATATTCTTTCTTACAAACTCTCATAATATTTAATATTCATTAATCCATTTTTATACATCTTCAATCTGTTTCCAGCTTCTATTATTCTCTCTTTATAAATATAAGTCAGTCCCTCCAGGATTTCACAGGCGTTTTTCAAGATTGTTGTGGCCGAAAATGCCTGAATTCGTGGCAGCTTTTCTAAAAAATTGCGATGTAAGTTTCGATGTTTTAAGTTGTTTTGTTGTGATGAAATTGCGGGAGACAGCGACAATTGCTAAAAAGTTGCATTTTTTTCAGCTTTTAAAACATGTTTCAACATTGTAATTGACAATATTTATTCCAAAATTAATTTTTTAATTCTCCAACCCATTTGCACAAAGCTGACATACCATGGTGGGAAATTAGCAGCAGCCAGTTACTGGCTCATCATGAAGTGGTTGGTACATTTAAGGCACAAAATGGAAATTTACTATGGAATGAATCACATTTGGACATATCTGTCAGTGGCTTAAAAAGTTAATTTCACTTTCTGGCACACATGTATTCACACACACACTAACGCCTTGTCACGTCAATTAGCAAGAAAAGCATCCAGAGAGCGCAGTACTCCACCAAGACTGTTCATTATGTGACCTTGCGCTGAACACAGGCATGTGTTATGCATGTGTACATACCGAATTGCATGACGTAAATATGTAGCGGGCAGCGGGAAGTGATTGGACTCAGAAAGACTCCCACAATTTATTCAGTTGTTCCTTGCATCATTTCATTTCCGATATGTCCACAGCGGCGTATTTGTAGTAGGATTGCAATGATGTGATCATCAGTAGGCTGCTGAGGTAGCGTTTACTTGTTGCCATGGTTACGATGCCGCTGTCAGACGCCGTGTTGCTATCTCAATGGGAAATCCTTAACAAATCCGTGGATCCAGACTTTATGCCGCATCAGTGGCAAAATCGAATCACTTGGTCCTTGTGTCATTTTTGACCTTCCCTGAAAATTTCATCCAAATTGCTTAGTCCGTTTTTGAGTAATGTTGTTAACAGAGGAGTGATTCATATATGCTGATCGTCACATAACTTCGCCGTGTTCCTTGGCGGAATAATTAATCTAACTTAACTTCATTCTTTCAGTGCTCCAACAGATCTGGATCCAACAGTTTCCATCACGGTGATTTGTCTGGTCTGTGGTCCACTCGTTTCAGCCATTATCCTAATATGTTTCGTGGTACAAAAGTGTTCATCAATCAATGATTTTTTTTTTTTTTTTTTTAAATTTTTTTTGGTATTCCACCACAATATTGCACTGGTGTAAAACAGCTTATTTCCACTTTGGTGAAGAACATCAGGGAATTAATTGTTTTGCATGGTCTTTAGCAGTAATTTTTGTTGATAAAGGAGAGACATTAGAATGGGACATGTCTGCATCTTCAAACCAAAAACAAGGAAGTGAATTCGGTGACGTACATGCATTACATTTGCGCTGGGGAGTGCTATGATAGGCAGAACTCATGGGAGGCTGGCCAAAATTGTGAAAAAGTTGCGGTGATTGGACAAAATTGCAAGGTCGTGCAGAATTCGTGGAGATTGGTTGAATTTGCGTGAATTCGCGCGATTGCAACATGACGAATTCCTGGAGGGACTGACAAGTTTTTCTTCTTACAAGTATTTTGAAGACCCCTGGTAATCCAGGGTTTCCACTACATTTTAGGTTTTCCTAAATCTTGATGGGACAGTATTTGTTGTACAACGTTACAAATACATTCAAAAATATCTCTTATGCTGTGTTAACATCATAATCCTTGTAAACAATGTTCCAGTCTTGTAGAACCAATATTGTTTTTTATATTTCCATAGCTGATTAACTTTGCACATGCTTGTATTTGAGTTCCTTGGTCCATTTACTCTCTTTACAATTATAACGGCAAACTGTCTTCAATAATACAACATTTGAAAACCATGGCCTGTCTGTTTTCTTTATTAAACTTACTACAAAGTTGTTTTTCCATGTTGGGATAAAAATTTTACTTGTATTTTTTTGACTAAAGATCTAATTTTGTTAACCAGTAATAATGATTAATGGAAGGCAAGTAGAGGCAATTTAGTTTAATATAGCCCAAAATTCCAAATTTTTAAAAAGGCAATTCCTTTTGACACAATGTACACAAATCAATCAATCAATCAAAAACATAAATACTCAACTAAAAGTTTTTTTTTTTTTTTAAATATTGAATTTGCACTTTTTTTGTTGTTGATTTTTTAGAAAGTCTAAGGCCAACAGTACTATTATGGTAATAGTGGGATAAAATATTTTCATTTTTAGAAGTTATCATGAAGACTATACTTGCTTTTGTCAGGCTGGATAATCCACACAGTAAAAACCTGCTCACCTTTAGCAAAAACATGAGGGTGGAAACAACTTTGCATGTGTTCTCAACTGGACCAACTGGAATAGCACATTATGGGCTCTGAACCCTGAGGGCCTCCATCTGTATAGTTTTCTTAAAAACACAAAACATGGGCAGCAAAGAGAACTGAGAAACTCTCGATGTAGGCACACAAGCAGGAAACCTGGGTAACAGTAGCAATAGAAAAATATTAAAATGCACAATTAGGAAAAGTATGAAAGCATTAAATAGAGCATGTAAGATAAAAGGTGAAACATAAACAAGCAAAGTGGACGTAAAATAAGCTTAAATTAAAAACTTGAATTGCCCTAAGGATAAAACTGAGTCAAGAATTTAATTATTCTGCTTGTTAATTCATGTTGCTGGTGCACACTGTGTAAAATGGGATTTTTATTTATATATATATATATATATATATATATATATATATATATATATATATATATATATATATATATATATATATATATATATAAAAACTATGAAAACATGAATATGCAGGGCTGTGCTATTTTACCTGATTCCATTTTGTTGTTTTTCACAGTAAAGATCAGGGGTGTCAAACTCATTTTAGTCCAGGGACCACATAAACCCCAATCTGATCTCCAGTGGGCCCCACTAGTAAAATCACAGCATAATAACCTATAAATAACCACAACTCCAACTTTCCCCTTTGTTTTAGTTCAAAAAAAGTACATTCTGAAAATGTTCACATTTAATGAACTATCTTTTTACAAAATATTATGAACCTGAAATTTCTTAAGGAAAACAAGTTCAGTTTCAACAGTAGCCTATTATGCCTCAGTTCATCATTTACACATGCATTGTAACTGCCAGATCACAGTTTATCTACAAAAATACAAAACATTCAGTCACAGCTATCTGGAACTGAACAATCTAGTATTTCACTTCATGATCAGAACAACTTGTCAAGTTCTAGAAATTATTTTAAATTTACAGTTTTACAGATTTACAATTTACAGTTAATGTTGTAATTTTTATCATTTGGACTGTCTGGTGGGCCCACAGGCCGTATGTTTGACATTGCTGGTAAAAACAATCGGAGGAGATGAGCCGAGTATGTGACGTGATCGAGTACGCTGGTGTTCCGTCTGCACATTAACGATGCGTTCTCCCGTTCTCAGGAGTCTGTACTTCGGAGTCTGAACGACCAGTGCATACACCATAGATATATACAGAAGATCATTGTTATTAATATTTTTTTTTATATCTATGGCATATACAGTCTATGGGCCAGCACAATTTCAGTATTGTTGTACGTCGCGAAAAACAGGCTGACGTTAAAACAATAGTTCAGCTAATTAGTTCCGTGTTGAAGGACCTTTTCCTCCCAGTCGCCCGCGCCCCCCCGACATGCCTCTGTGCCCCCCCAGGGGGGCGCGCCCCACTATTTGAGAAACACTGCACCATACCTCTAACCCTTTATATCTTTACATATTTCTTCTTCAGCTTTAAGCTTTGAAATAGGACAGTACACCACAAATATTCTCTCAAAAAAAAAAGATACACAATATCCATTAAAATGTATCATTAGGAAAACTAACTGAACTGTGCCATTATTGTCAGGTAGGTCTCAGTAGACCTAGATGGCCTCTCACTGGTCATGAGGGGGGCAGGGTTAGGGTCAGAGTTAACTGTGGACAACTATACAAGCTGGCTAGTCACATTTAGTCAACCTATTCTACAGCACAGAATAGTCTGCAAATTTACCTGCCTAATTTAAATGTTAAGGTTAAGACTCTACATTATTATATTTCATACAAGTTAAAATATTATTCATTCCTTTTACATTTGTCTTTTTAGAGTTTGATAGATGGGCAACACTGGTTTATAAGAGAACTGCTTATTGCGTCTTCAGTATAACATATGATTACAAGGGGAATTTTTTCTTTACATATATGCCAACATTTTGATCGCACACAGAGCGAGTCTCTTTTTTTTCTTTTTATCAATCAGTAAATATTAATCCATAGATTCACTCATCATGAAAATTCTCATTTAGTATTAGTTTAATTCAGTACTTTCAATGACTGTTAGGAAGCTACAAGTTCTTTTTTCTGAGATCTTTGGTGTATCTACAGAGAATATGCTTTTTTCAGCCACATATTTCATTCATCTATCTCAGATATGTCCCAGAAGCACATTTTTGCACTTCAAGTCTATTTTCATGTATTTTATGTTGATAAATATAGTACAGTAATGATCTAAAGGGCATTACTCTGATGAGTGCCTCCTGTATAGACAGCATAACTAACCGGCCAACCAACAATACTGCTCATAATAATCTCCTGTCCGGTTTTAGGTGGTCAATGCTGAGGCAAGTGAAAAGAGGGAGAAGACACTGAGAAGGAAGAAGAGAGAGTGGATCCTTCCTCCTTGCAAGCTGGAGGAGAACACTGACTACTCCCATTTATCATTCATTGCAAAGGTTATTTGACTTTTACTCATTAAAATATCATGTCATGCAAAACCATGGCCTCCTGATGTATTAAAAAAAGTATCTATGCTTTAAAATCTGAAAAAAAAAAAAAAAAGTTTCTGTCCCATTTGTGGCTGATATCCCACTAACCCTACAATGAACAAAGACATGCTTATACTTGAATAGAGTCTGTTTCAGTTATTAAAGTCCTCAACTTTGCCTCTTCAGAGAATTTGGCCCTAAGCTACTGAATGATAGATGCTCCCAACAATTTGCTTTTTGATGGTGTGGAAAGAGTCAAACAAAACTTCTTTTGGACTGGATACTGTTTTGTCTTAGCATAGCTTCGCAAAAAGCTTGGGTTTAATTCTTGTAATATGTGCCATTACAAATGTGAATTCCAAATAAAGGACATTTCCTTTTGGTGAAGTGTTCTGTTAAAAAGCAAAATGTCTGGGTTCCAAATGCCTGCAATGCTAATAGTCTGCATGCAACATGTGGTCTCATACTTGTAATCAGTTTATTTTGTATTTGTCATCAATATATGGCTTCTTCTTAAAGCAATACTTAAAAAGGTTTTTTTTTAAAGTGTTTTCTGAAATGTGCTCTCTATGTTTTTTTTTTTTTTTTTTTTTTTAGATTCGCTCTGATAAATCAAAAAATGCAAAGGTGGAATATTACCTCTCTGGACCAGGAGCTGACAAACCACCCTACAACCTGTTTGTGGTGGATCATGAAACTGGGTTTGTACGCGTCACTGGTAAACTGGACCGGGAAAACCATCCATACTACAATGTAAGTCTTTCTTTAAAAGGGACATGCTTTTACTGATATTCTCTGTTCATGACAAAAGTTCCCAACATTGAGGTGAATGTATTTTTAAATGCTGGCTGTTAAACAAAAGTCCAGATTTCTCTTTTTTGAGCATAAAATTCCTGTATCTTGCTAGAGCCACTTATGCTAACTATGACTCTAAAAGTTGTTCGCTGACGAAAGCAAGCCAAATCTTCTGTTGTTGACTGCAAGAATGAATACCTGCACTCCAAGCATCTGATGAAATGAAGACCTAGTGAATTACTTTTATTTTTGATTGCAATGTCCCCACAATAGGAAAATTCTTTAGAGCATGTCTACATTGTCATGCTTAGGGACAATTATAAATTATAAAATTTGGATTTTTAACCAACAGACAATGACTGGATGGGTTAGTGTGGTTTCATGTCACCTTTAGTGCTTCAGTACAACTTATACTCAAGCGGCTTATTATCTGCTATTATCTACTTTGCTTCTATTTGCTTCACTCCCTCTCTCTCTGCTCACATTCTATACACTTTTCTTCAATACAGCAGCTACAAAAGACAGTTTTGGCCTCTATAGTTAATATCCCTGTTCACAACAGGAGTGATTTTTTATGTAACTCACTCAAGGCTTTGCGTAGTGAAGGGTGTGGTAACTTTGAGTTGCGGGTGTCATGATAGAATAGTCCATGACTTAGAGATGTTTGCATGGCCCGTCTCAGCTCCACTTACCCTCCACATCTTTATTTATTTTAGGGTTAGTGGTAGTTAGGAGGAATCAGACACTGCCAAGATGATGATGGCCAAAGCCACGACAACTTTGAACTTTGAAATTGCTTTCCAGAGTGATGTCACAGGGGTTTCATCCATCTTTTTTTTATTTAGTCAATAATCTCAAAAACCTAATTGCAAAGATTTGTGACTCTCCCTTGCACAGTTGAGACAACAAAACAAACAAACAAGTTGTTGTCTTGTACACTGCTGATTACTCAGTTTCAAGCCTTTGTTGTGTGTGCGTGTGTGTGTGTGTGTGTGTGCATTGTGTTATTATTGTTTAATAAATGATAATGATATTTAATCAAGCACAATTGACCAGATACATTTTATGGCCTAATTGATGAAATGCAGCCTTATGCTGGTGTGACTGCACAGGGAAGTCAAACCTGACTAGAAGGATGTGAAAACAGCCACGCACAAAAGATTGCATTTGACAAAATTAGACACACACACACACAACCACACGCACGCATGCACGCACACACACACACACACATTTAGGATTGGCACTTAAGATTGATTCTGAGAGCGTGCTGTGCTCTTAATGGAGCAGCAATCAATCGACACTAACAGCTTTTCCTGTAAGTTGTTTTTTCTGAAAGTGGAGTCACTGCAGTTGTATGAGGATGTGAAAAGCAGTGGCAATAGCATCCTCTATAGACCTGTTGGCTCTGTAGGCAAACTGGTGTGGGATGAAGGTGAGCAGGAGGCTAGCTTTGATGTGCTGTAGGACCAGCATTTCATAACAACTAGTGTGAGACTACCAGACAGTAGTCATTCAGCCTGCTGATTACAGACTGTTTTTTTAGTGTTCAGATCTTGTTCTCTAAGTTTGTTCTGTTGGCCTGTTTCCATCGTCAGATTGTGAGCAACAACAATGATATATAATCTTGGTAATCTCACTGTCTGTCTGAGAATGTAATAGAAACCCCTCACAGATAGAAAGGTCTCATTCTGAGTTAATGAAAACAAATATACTTATTTTTAGGTGATTATACACTCATATTTTTAGCAATTACTATTCCATTTCTGACAATATGTCTCCCCAAATTTGACACATCTGACCTTTGAAAGACTAATTAACTTTCTGACCTTGTCCTGTCACTTATGTAATACATGCAGCTAACAGGTGTCGCTAGATACGCTAATGGAACCCCAGCAGAGGATGACATCCCACTGACTGTCATAGTCCTGGACCAGAATGACAACCCTCCTTACTTTGAACTGCATACAGGGAACATCTCAGAGTCAAGCAAAGAAGGTAACACAGGACTTTAAACACATATATTCTCCATCAGTCTCCTTCTGTGAGTGATGTGACACAATATGTTCTGCCACCTTTATTTCACATTACAGATTTATGTCTTCATGGACTTCATCCTGCTTTCCTCTCTCTGGTTTTAAGTGGCAAGGAATTAGTATGAATAATATGTCACATTTTGTGAGTTTAGCAGCAAACCTCAAGCATTTCAACTATTGGTCAAAAGACAAAGATTAATGTCCCACACTGAAATATTACAACTGTTAGTGAACACAGAAGCTGACACTAAGTAGGGTAGATAGATTCAAAGTAAAGGCTAGTTTATTGTAGCAGAGAATGATGGTGAGAAGCCTTAAGAGAGCTGATAACTAAAGAGAAAGGACTGAGGTGGAGCTGAAAGCTGGGTCAAGCATAGGAGAGAGTTAACCTAGCCAGGCCAAGTGGTATCCAGACAGCAGGCAGCAGAGCTGAGATAGGGGCACTATACTACAGAGAGGAGCAGGGTTCCAGGGAGCAAGGCTGATTAAGAGTGGGGTTCACGGGGTCTGAATTGTGCAGGGTTTCAGGGCAGGAATCAGGGCTTACCAGAGTCAGAGCAGGCTGTACTACAAGGAAGGTAGATGACATGGATGTGTCGGGGGATCTCAAGGACTGAAAGCATGTTCAAAAACTGGTAAATAATTTGCCTCAAAGCATAGTTATACTGACAAGTAGCAGAGACTACAATATGCAGTACAATCATAGTGGCAGTGGCAGCACTGGGTGTGTGTAGAGGTTAAGGAACTGGCTCTGCTCTGATTCCAGTACACCTGTCTCACACACAGGGCTTATCTCATTTCTCTATTGTGAGCTTTCTCATTCCTTCTGTCCTCCTGCCTGCCACCTGAAAATCAATCTTAGTGCTGCATCAGTAGAGGAAATCTTTTCTGCACAGAGATGGTGTAAGAGGTGTGTGACACACAACTGAATTACACAAACCATTCTCCAATTGTTTGTGTAAAGCAGGCCTGACAAATGTGTGTATACAATCTATGGTATATCACTTACTAAAACGGTTTGTTGTGATTAATCGTCTGTTGAAAGCTCGGAGAGTCAGAAGTTGTATTGGTTTAGTTTTATTGTCAGCGTGGTGGCTGGTGAAGACTTTCTCTTAAGCTGTCTGAAGACCAACAGTGATCTGGATGGAGATCTCATGTGGAAGAGAACTATTAGGAATGAGGAGTTTGATGAGTGCTTCTGGGTGCGATGAGAGAGTGATTCAGCTTCTCTGGAGGCTTGCTTGCTTCAGGCATCAACAGTGTCTTTTTTTTTTTTTAACTGGGTGGAGCTACAGGTAGCGCGATGACGTCTTCTTCTGGTGTGAGTGTCGGTGTTTGCCGGATGGGGGATTGTTGTGGTTTATAACATGATGTAAGCTCCAGGAGTTTGACAGAAGTTGAAAAAATTTAACTTTGTTTTCAGTGAGGTAGCAGGTAAAGTCTTTCTCTTTGCTTTCTGAAGACCCACGATGGTCCGGTCATAGATTTCGTATGGAATGATGTCAGAGCATCTGTCAGGCGTGGAGGAGCAGGCTGATTGTTTCCTGGTACGGTGAATTCTGTGGACACTTGCCTGCTTCGGGCATCAATGCTGGAATGAGTGGAAGCTGAGGAGGAAGTAAATATGTTTTGATCTTCCCTAAGAGTCTCCCTGGTTGTAGCTGGGATTGGATGAGGACTGTCTGATGTGGCTGGAGAATGAGGAGAGGAGTTGTCTCTTTGGGACGGGTGGCACGGTTAATGGCGTTTCTGGAGCAATGCCGATCCCTTCATCTCTGGTGACTCGTTGTGGATTAAGCTGATTAGCGTGGAGGAGATCCGGAGCTGGGCTGAATGTTCCCCTCATGTGATCTGATGGATTAGCAGTTCGTGGTGAACCAGAATTTTCTAAAACTTTCAGACTGGCAGCGTGGCTGAGCGATGCCGTGTGTTGCTCTGTGTACAAGAAGCGAGTATGAACAAGTGGGAGGGGCAGAGTGGTATGTATAGACGTACAACAGGAAGGGGAGTGATTCAGGTGTGGACCTGCTCCTGAACCTGAGCTCAAGATTTTATCTCCATTTAGATTTAGGCAAAAATGAGTATAGGAGTCATTAAAACTGGAATTGATATAGTTGTATTTTTAATTGACTTATGAACCAAAAACTGATATCAATCTTCAGATCAACTTTCAAGATCTAATTATAATTATTTACAAGTTGTTTTCATAATTACAACTATTGTCCATCTTACAAAATTTTAACACAGTCTGCATAAACTGTATGTATGTAGGTACTACGTACTGTTTTATGTATTTGATGAATTTTGCTGAGATGATGTTGGTCTGTTGTGATCCACTACAGAAACCTTTATAATGCAGATTGAGGGCAAAGATAATGACAAACCTGGATCACCTAATGCAGAGATTGCCTATCGCATCCTTAGCCAGGAGCCAGAGGGCACAGGGAACATGTTCCGTCTAGATGAAAAGACAGGCAAGCTGTATGTCAAAGAGCCCACATTGGACAGAGAGGTAAAGCTGTCACGCACTGCATCCATAATAAGACACAATGCTACCTGTATGCTTTAGCTTTCTTGTACAAGATAATTTTATAAGTTTCATGACTGTATACCTGTCTGACAATGGGAAGTAATGGCAGATCTTATTTTGAATTTACCCAGTCATTGAGTTTGATGTGGATTAAACATTATTCACTATTTTCACTCTTTGCCCATTAGAAAAACTCACAGGATCCACCCTGTAAAAGAGTGGAATCAACCCATTCCCTCAATTAATGGTTTCCTCCTTCAGGTTACAATAACATAATTACATTTCTATACAGTTTGATTTCTGTTGTTATGTTAGAACTTAAACTAACTCTTTATGCTCTCCAAAATCTAATAAGTAAGAATTGATAAAAGTTTTACTGCCGTGCTGTTTGCCCTGAGCTACTCTCTGACCCTGGAACGACAAGACTGTTTAATTTCACTTATATCTAATCCCATTAACTTTTGCCACAACCTGCACCCTATAATAATATTCTGTTTACAGTAGAATGAGTGTGTAATTCATGCTTTTGATTTGCTGTTTTTCTCTGACAGACTCATGACTTCTACAAACTGGTTGTAGAGGGAACTGATATGGGAGGGGCAGCAGGGGGACTAAAAGGTACAGGAACTGTGGAGATCAAGATTCTGGACATCAATGACAACCTCCCTACTTTGGAAAAATCTGAGGTAAAACATGCCCCATTTGTACAGTACACACGCGCACACACGCACACAAACACACACACACACACACATACACTAGGAAGCAAAACTGACAGTATTACTGCAACTGTATGGTACATGCTTAAAATCTTGTTCTGTTTGCAGTATGCTGGCTCTGTGGATGAAAATGTTGCTGATGTAGTGGTGATGAGAATCAAAGCTGTGGACAAAGACCTTGAACACACAGACAATTGGCTAACTAAATTCACCATCGCCAAAGGAAATGAGGACAATCTCTTTTCCATCGAGACAGACAAAGAAACCAATGAGGGCATCCTGAAGTTGATCAAGGTATTGAGATATGTGTGATGTGACTTCAAACATTTGAAGGTCCCATATTGTGCCCCCTTGTAGCAAAAATATTGACAGTCTTACATAGTCCCCAGAGTGTGTCTTTCAATTTTTCAGCTCAAAACACTGCAAGGATGGTTCATTTTATCACAACTGTACAATCCCTGGTTTTAGCCCTGTTGTAGTGTCTGTTTCACTGTCCATAGCTTTAATTACAACTAAGATGCTTCTGCTCCTCTCTATAGTTGATAGCATAGACAAAGCCCAGTGACAGATGGAGCAAAGAAGCACAGCTAACCTTGCTGCAGCTGATATAAACATAAAGGAGTGTATAAAATGTAGGTGGTCGGTTGTGTATATCTTTTTCCGTGAGTGATCATTTTACATGTAAATAATGCCATAATCCCTACCATGATCTTTAACTTAGGCAGTGTGTATTATGAGTTTGTAGGATAATGCTGTGGTTATTTATAAAAGCAGTAGTTTAGCAGTGCAGAGCAGCTGTATGGAATTAGTTATGAAGTGACTGCTGGTTAACATGTCTAATGGGCTGCGTTTCAGTCACTGTTTCATATCCATTTCAATGTCTGACAACTGAAATAGAAAAATATGTAATTGAAAACAGCTTTGCTGGGGATTGGGCTGTATTAACAATACTTAATATGCGACCACCAAGAGCAAGACAGAAGCAAACATTAAAGATTTTTCAATGAATGTAATAAAATTGCTGTCACAACTAAAAGTAATCCACCGGATTTTCAATTCCCCTGATACTGTGAGTGCATAAAGACTCTTGTGTTCATTCTTGCAACCAAGAGTAGAATGCATGATGAGCTTTTCTCATGGCTGAGACATTTTAGTTAGCAGAATAATCTCTTAAAAGTGAATAAACCTGGTGAACTGCAAGACCGCTGCTGTTTCTGAAAGACTCATCTTGGAAGCAGCGGGCATTGAGGAAGCAGGATTATACATAGTTGGAGCTGGACTGCTATTGATAAGTCTTTCTGGCTTGTAAAGCTGGGAGGCTTGAGGGATGCTTTGAGGTGTGGCAGAAGTAAGCATCTTCATATTTTCACGGCTTTTATTTTAGACCGCCTAATTTATAAAACATAGAAAACACAATAAAATTGGATTTTTACTATATGGAACCTTTAATTTGTTTTTAATTGCAATATTGTAAACAGTATTGGGTTGGTATCTTATGTGTGTTTCCTGTTTCTTATTTCTTGCTGTCTTCTCTCACAATCTCATTCATTTTTTGTTTCGGACCAAACAGGCTGTGGATTTTGAAGAAGTCCAAAATCTTGAGCTTGGCCTGCTCATTGAAAATATAGCTCCTCTTGTGAATGGTGGTGCTGTGCTGATGGATGTGGATGTCCAGGTTGGAGAGGGTGGTCCTCTGGCTACCGGAGCTGGTGCAGGGGCAGACCTAGGACTAGATATGGGACTGGATGCAGATTTGGGACTGGATGCAGGTTTGGGACTGGATGCAGATTTGGGTCTAGATGCAAATTTGGGTCTGGATGCAGATGTTGGCCTAGATGCAGGTCTAGATGCAGATGTGGATATACATGCTGACCTGGAAGGAGGGGCAGATGTAGGTTTGGATGCTAAACTTAAACCTGATTTAGGACCAGGCCCTGGAGTTGGACTTAAACCTGGTATTAAGCCTGGTGTTGGACCTGGTGTTGGACCTGGTGTTGCACCTGGTGTTGCACCTGGTGTTGGACCTGGTGTTGCACCTGGCGTTGGACCTGGAATCGGGGTTGGACTTAAGCCAGGTATCAAACCAAAGCCAAAAAAAAAAAAAAAGCCGAAACCAAGTGTACCATCAAAAAGCTATCCCATAAAGATAGCAGTGAAAAATGTGCCAGAAGGTCCAGCATTTGTACCTGACACAAAGGATGTTCCTGTGTCTGAGGACCCAAATGAAGCACCAGACGATGGAATAATTGCTGTGTTTGCTGCTGTGGATCCAGATACAGGAAAACCGGCTGAAGATGTCAGGTTAGTGAAGTTGCAGTAGTCACAGCCAAGCCAGCAACGCTGTATGACTTGTACTTGGGACTAATGTTTGACATGTTTGTAATGTTTACCATGAAAAGCATTTTGACTTGGCGTGTTACTATGCTAGCATATATTAACTACCACTGAAAAAAAGGTGCAGCTTAGAATGAAGGGAACATCTTTAGTTTTGCAGGTTTTTGATTATAAACCAAAATGCCACAAAACAGAAATTTTGACCCGGTGCATATAGCTTTAAAGACATTTCTTTCAAAATCAGAACAATCAACTTTGCACTGTAGGAAAATTAAAGTAATCACCAAAGACACAGAGGCATGAAACTTGAATCAAATTATATTCCAATCCATGCAATTAGTGGAGCAGTCATTAGCGTTGTCGCCTCACAGCTAGAAGGTCATGGGTTTTGAAAATTGGCCTGGGGTCTTTCTGTTTGAAGTTTACATGTTATCCCTGTGCCTGTATGGGTTGTCCTCCCACAATCCAAAGGCACGTTGAGGTTAATTGGTAATTCTAAATTGTCCGTAGGTGTGAATGTGAGAGTGCTTGGTTGCTTGTCTCTCTATGCAGCCCAGTGATAGACTGGTGACCTGTCCATGGTGTCCCCTGCCTTTAGCTGGGATAGCCTTCACGGCCCTACAGAGGATGAAACAGTGTTTAGATAATGGATGGATAGATTCAGTGGATTCCAAAAATTTTGTTCCTAGTCAGAATAACTTGGCATCATTCAAGAATTTTGGGATATACATTTAGTTGTTTTCTTGCAAAGACTTAGATAAGAACATTCACACCACTATCCTGCCTGCCATCAATGTGTAGGTGAAGCCAGGAGGTCATTAACTAACCATAAAGAGTGGAAGGAGGGGCCAGCAGCTGCAATCTGTTACTGAGCTTGAGAGGCATTTGTGAATGTTGGACAGTGCTTGCTAATGTCTTACTGAATTTATGCCCAGAAAAGTGAGATAAATGTCAGTGATATCAATCTTGTCACGTCACTGTCAAAGTAATTGTGCATTTTTACCAAAATGTTGAATTATAAATTTAATTGCTAAAATACTGATCATTTTTAATTTTGTTATTGTTAATTGTTGCTTTTGCTTCATACATATATGTTGTGTGTTTCAGTTATGCTAAAGCCTATGATCCAGACAACTGGTTTACTATAGATGAAGAAACTGCTGAGATTAAACTGAACAAGGTACCAGACAGAGAGTCACCATTCTTGGTGAATGGCACCTACATTGCCAAGATTCTGGCTATGACCAAAGGTAACACTCTTTTCAGCAACAATGCTTACTTTCTGCTTTATTGACAAATTTCTGTTTGAAGAGCATCTGCCTCCGCACTGAATTACTTTACTTCAGCACTTTATGCATGTTTTATTACCTATAGGTTTATGAATTGGATGAGCAGTTCATACATGTAGTTCACAGAGGTGATTTATGAAATGAAGTACACAGATCATGACAGAACTTGTCAAACTGCTTTGCTACTCAAAGTGAGGTAACCACAGAATGCATAGAAGCCCTAGAGCAAAATAATTTATATGCAGTGCCAGGTGTACCAGATTTCCATGCAAACTATGAAACGAAAACACATTGACAGGGTTTCAAAAACAAAATTTAAAATAAGAAATATTCAGATGTTTTTAATAGCAGTGTTGTCTGAAAACAACAACATTTTGACAAATGTGCAAGACATAGTGTATATTCTACATGTAAGTTCTTCAGCAAGAAACGGGTACACCCCAGGTGTTCACTTTTGCAGTGCCGTGTATTTTCATTGTGCTATGTTTGTGCTTACAGTCTGTGTGCTGGTTGACTAACTAAGCTGTTGTCACCATCAGACATGCCATCAAAGACAGCCACAGGAACAATAGCTATTCAGGTCAAAGACTCGAACGACCACTGTCCTACCCTGACAACCACCCACAGTGACCTATGCTCTGATGAAAAAACTGTTATTGTAACTGGCTTTGATGAAGATGATAGTCCCAACGGTGCTCCATTCACATTCAGAATCATACCTGAGGGTACGCGTGGCAGCTGGGTTGTAGAAGTGCTCAATGGTAAGAAAATTAAAGTCCCTTAAATTTCAGTGATAACTTACAGATTTAAGACATGTATTTGCAAAACTCAAGGAACAAGAGAAGAAACTTTGCCAAACACTGACAAGTGCCACCAAATTGTGACTTTGTTTTGAAGAAGATTTTTAAATTGCAATTGGCAAACCTAAACCTAAAGTGATTTTAAAACCTGACCTATAAATTCCAAATAAATACTGTAAAGTCTAATTGTGACCACAAGTGCCTGCAACCTTGCAACCTGGTCAGTGTTCATTGTTTTCCTAGTTATCATTATTATCACTGTAACAACCAGTTTAACAGAGTCAAAATACAATTCACTATACATGGGTGTCTGCCTCACCCCTTCATCTTTTCTCTTTCTGCTCTGCTCTCATTATAACTGGTTGAGGCAGATGACCACCCACTCTGAGTCTGTATCTGTCAGAAGTTTCTTGATGATGTATTGAGATGCCATATGTTTTAGCTATAAAAAGCTAAATTTAAAATTGAAGTGAATTGAATTCATGGTAGTATACAATAGTGAAAGTAGTTGTAGTATTACTGAACACCAAATTAAAACGGCTAAAAATTACAGCTAATATGCCTAGTAACAATAGTAATACAGTGTGTGCTTGACAGCTGTCTGTGTTTTGTTGCTTCCAGAAACTAGTGCTGCTCTTCATTCTAGTGAGGCGCTGTGGCCTGGCCTATATAAGCTACAAGTGGTGGTAGAGGATGCTCAAGGTGTCTCCTGTCCAACCAGTGAGATTTTTTCAGTGGATGTTTGCACCTGTGTGGAAAGAGATGACTGCAAATTAAAGGCTGCGAGACAAAGAAGTACATCTGCTGAGCTTGGTGCACCAGTCATTGGTCTGCTGTTAATGGCAATGTGCTTACTGCTGTGTGAGTGGAGCTTTAATAAATATCCAGTATTAATGGGGATAACATACAATCCTTTGTATTGTAATAGTAGTGTTTAGATGTAATACTAGTTTATGGGAAGCCATTAAGTGAAGTTAATGAACATTAAACCATTGTGTATTGCATTGCTGCATTTGGTTACTGGCATCATATTTTATATTTATGAAGAGCCTGATGAAGATATGTCTGTCTTGTTTTTGCTTTTGTGTCTTGCAGCAACCCTATCTCCACAAAATCATGTTCCTATATGACTAAACTGCATTCTCATTTATTTTGTGAAAAAAACATTTGTTTTATTCTGAAACAAATATATTTTTACACCTGTGCCCTAGTAAGAAAGCCTTCCAGTTTGAAAGAGCCACAAAAATACACACAAGAATGTAAGAGGGCGGGATGAAAACAAATAGGGCAGTGACCTCATAGTTTTGAAAAATATAATGCTTTGGCTGACACTTAAACAACAATAGCAATATATTAGAAGCTTAATTAAATTTAGGTACTACAACTACATTGTTTATGAAAATGTCATGGTTTGGGTTAAAGTACAACCCTTTCACTACATATCTGTAGGTTCACCTCTATTTTCTGGGTTACCAGTTGACGAGTCCTGCCCTGTCTAATCTATGATTGATTGGCTTAAAAGGAATAACAGTGAAACAATCAAACAAATGGCAAAAACATGTCAAAATGTACTAATTAAATGAAATTAAATTCAAAAAACTTTGTCATCTGGCATCACTTTAAAGCACACAGAGCAGTTGGATCAATAAATGGTTCAGAGGCTAATTTTAATGTGTTATTAAAAATTGTGCCCAGGTATTTTTATTCATCCTCTTTCTATATCATCATCCTATGGATTGTCCTGATAACTGTTTTAGCCAGCTCCTTCTGCTTGCTGGAAAAGGTCATCACCATCTCTTTGGTTTTTCCATGTTTAGCCTCATGCAAGATTTATCCCACCACTCCACAGACTCATGGAGTGCTGATCTCTAGTAGATGAATTTTGGGACAGTCTGAGGATAGGAGTTTGAGTTCATTTGCAGTGTGAACAGTGTATGTACAGTAGGATGAAGAATTGAGGCAGTCCTATATTCATGCATGTAGTTGACATTGGCTTGCAGCATGTCTGTTTTGTTGTGCAAAGAGTGCAGGTTGGCCACACTGACCAAGGGGAGCATTCAAATAACAAGCAGCAATCCGGAAGAAAAACAAAACAAAACAGAAAACCCCATAAACATACATAATCTGACTGAGAATCCATTTTAATCATGATGTAAGTAAGAAAAGTAGTTGTATAGGAAGGTAATTTTTAGGAGAAAGGGCTGCTTGCAGTTAAAATCTTTACAGTCATTGAATATTTTTCTTCTTTGTGCAGTCATACCCCTTCTCCTGCTATTCTGTCAGTGTGGAGGAGCAGACACCATATTTCCTGACCAATTTAGTGATCTACCATTTGACACCAAAGAACACCTGATATCCTATCACACTGAAGGCAAAGGCGAGGATAAGGTGAGTTTCCATTTTATGGGAAAAAAAGACATCTAACCTTTACTAATTTAGTTCAATTTACCAAATATAATTTTAGTATTATTGAAAGTGAAAGTGTGGAAAAGTGATGTTAAAAAAAAAAGGTCCTGACTGAGTAACTTTCAAGCCTTGTGTGAACACTGCTTTTTTGTTACCACACTCATATTTCAAGCCAAAATCATACATAATATGAATTCATAGAGAATATTTTTATTCCTTCTTATATTTTTTAGGAAGTTCCACTCCAGAGTGTCCCTATTATGCTGGGTACCCAGAAGAAAATAGAGACAGCACCAACACTCAACTTTAACACTATGCCTTCAGCAATCACAGACACTCATCATACAGCAATCTACAATGAAACTGTGAACAAGTTTCAGGAAACATCCCGAAATTTAATGGAGGTTGATGACGCCTACATGTTTTCAAGGGAGTCATTCAACTATGGCAACGACAGTGCAACATTCAACAAGCAAACATTTGGTTTCCCACATACAACACCTCTGTATGAGGATATGGCCCTTCCAGATTCTTTTCTCAATGACTACTACTCACAGGTACTATGTTGGCTTTGCATGCAGCTGTTTTTTTGTCACCAGATCTTCTACATACACCCCTGTGATGAGATGTTATTCACAACGGTGTTTGTACTGTTTCTTTGGTCCAAACAGAAAGCTGTGTTTGCTGTACCAGTGAAAGATGGTCTGCTGGAATATGAATTTGAGGGCCAGGGCTCCCCTACTGGCTCACTGGGCTGCTGCAGTCTTCTAGACTCTAACAATGACCTGCTGTTCCTCACTGACCTTGGGCCAAAGTTCAAGACTCTGGCTGAGATCTGTTCCCCTCCTACACCAACACCCAAACTGACATGCACATCAACAGGTGCTGTCAAAACCACAGTTGACATAGTAGAGCCAGTTTTTAAGTCCAAACTTGAACACATTGTTGACACAGAGCTAACTGACATAAAGACTGAGAAAGTAATGTCATCTACTAACATCTTAAAATCATCTGTCAATACTGTAAGCACTGGCCCACCACCGATGACAGTTTCTCATTCCAAGATTACTAATACCAGCCATTCCTCAAACATTACTCATTCTGGTAAACTGCCCTATCCACCTCAGACAGTTGTACTACAGCAACAGCCAATTTACTATACCACCAGCCCTGTACTGCAACCCATGAACTACGTAGTTCAACCACATCTACAGAACACAGTTCTGTTGGCAGATGGGTCCCGTGGAGCAAATTTTCCTGGCCTGTATGTAGTCAGTGGTCCCCAAAATCCTTCTGGATTTGTAATAGGTGGACCCCAAGGCTCTCCTTCTGGACTAATCATCCAGCACACCGAGAGCTCCAGAAGCCCCGAAAGTCCCCAAAGCCCTGCAGGCACAACCAGTCCAATCAGTCCCACCCTGTTGCAACCCGGAAGCCCAGATGTGTCACCGGGCTCAGTCCCAGCAGAGGGCTGGAAAATAATTGGGCCAAATTCGGATGGCAATTATATGTTAGTCAAAAATAAGAGTAGTCCTGATGAAACAGAGGGGTTGGACCTAGGATCATCTCAGGGCATTTTGCCTGGAGGTGCTATCCTGGTGAAAGAGGCTGCTCCCCCTCAGGGGGTGTTAGGTTTGGCAGCCCAGGGGAGTCTGCCAAGTCATGCTGCTGCTATAAAGAGGGGTGATGTTATGATAAATAGATATTTGGGGCAAACATGGTTTGAGCAGCCAGGGCAGATGGGGTTAGGACCAGTCACTGTTTTGAGAGCTGATAAAGGGCAGCCAAAAATGGGGATGGGACACATAGGAGCATTCAAGCTAGAACAAAGACATACTGGAATTTGTCCAGCTGGGATAAGCACACTTGGAATTGAGCAGGTCAGCATTAATCAGTTCCAAGGAAGTCACACATCAGAGCAAATCACTAGTACCACTACTATTCCCAAATTACATAGACCAGATTTCCCAAACAAAGGCACCATTTCAGATGATAAGGATCCTAATAAAGTAATCAAAATAGCATTTGATGATACTGAGGGTGTACAAGAATATCTAATACAAACATCAACCAAGTCTCCCATTATAAATCTTACAGAAGATATTGTAAAATCATTATCAGGGTCAGAAGTAGGTCAGATATCAGAACAGCCATGTGACACAGTGGTGGTGAAACCAGGAGATACAAAAGACAAAACTGGGCCCAATCAATTGAATAAAATCACTGAGATTCAAACAACCAGATTTATTGATGTGGTAAATTGGACAGCAGGACACATTTATCCAGAAGAGAATCCAGAAGAGGCAAATGCTCCACAATCAAAAAAAGAGGAAAATCAAGTCTCCCCTGAAACTATTTCTGGGGAAGATATGTCTATGGTCACTCAAATTTCTTCTATAGAAGTTTTCCTACCTGTGTCAGAAGCCACAGCTTTAGTTAATATGGATAAAGAGAAGGAAGAAAAATCAACATTTCCTCAGGCAGAAGAATCCAGTTGGACATCAGACTGTATCGACAATGTCGATGATCAGACATGTAATGACACAGCACAAAATGTAAACAGACAGGAAACAGCTACTTTGGAAGAAGAAGGAAGACTTGCTCAGCTGACCATAGCTGAAGGTCTAGAGGACAGATATTCCAAAATTGGGTCAAAACCTCAGTCAAATAAAGTCACAGGCAATGGTGAAAAGGAGCAGGACAAAAATACCCATCCAGGAGAGAAATTTCTTTCAGACTTACAAACAAATCAGGTTATTGCCACTTATTATTGTATCCAGGCAGAAGACAATATGGTGGAAATGTCTACCATCACCAGTGAGGTGAGAGAACAAGAGCAACTGCTTGAATCTAAAGAACTCACTATTGTGGCTGATGAAATGTTAGTGACCTCTCCAAATGAAATTTCGACAGACATTGTGAATGAGTCAAAAGAGAGGGACATACCTGACCAGAAGGCAATGCCAGAACAGGTAGATCTTGGTGATGAGAGCACTACTATGACTAACCAAGAGAAAAAGCTCAATTTGATATCGGAGTCACCAGGAATTGTCCCTCAAGTGCCAGCAGAGGACTCTAATGTACAAACCATTTCAACATTAGAGCATCTACACACAGCAATAGACAATAACCCCGGCTACAAAGAAACTGTTGTTGATGTACAAAATATAAAATCAACATCAGCAGATCAGAACCCAGCCAGTACAGATTTAGGCAGTATTGGTATTAGAAGGGAAGAGGAGAGTATTTTAGAGGAAAGAATGTCACAGCAGTGGTTTAGTGCCTCCAATCACCAAGATGAAGGCATTGAAAGACCTGATGCATTGGACATAAGTTTTCAGATGGCATATTCGTTCATCTCAGGTGACAACATTACTGAGGAGAAAATAGATGACAATATTGTAGAGGAAATGGTGTCAACTGTACAGCAAAATATAAGCTCAGCTGACCAACAAGAAGAGATTGAAAAACAAGATGCATCAGGAACAAGTTCCTCAATGCAAATGATTGAAAATGTCAGTGCATATATTGGAGAGAAATGGGAGCAAATTGGGAGAGAAGCTGTTGTAACTATCCCACATCTTAGCATCTCAAATGATGAAGAAATTGAAAAAGATGCGGAAAGTGTGGTTTCTCACTCTTTGTCAGAAGACAGTGTAGTTGAGGAAGTGTCACTTGTACAGCATATAACTACTATCGCAGATGAACAACATAAAGACTATGGGGAAAAAACGCATTCCACATTTTCTCAAATACCGGATAACATTATCTCAGATGAAAGTGTAAATGATAAAGATGAAGAGGTGTCCCTCAGACAGCAAACGGTTTATGTTGCAAATGACCAAGAAGCAAATGACATGCATCAGGTTCACAATGTAAACATCCCAAATGACCAACATGAAGACAGTGCAAAAGAAGACCTGTCAAGCATCAGCATAGAGGAAATAGGCACTGAGTCTGGTCAGTTTATATAGTAGGTTGGTTAAAATGTTAAACAACACCAAATATTCAGTGCTGGAAAAAAAGATGCAAGAGCATTGTCAAAAGCATTGGATTACATGTAGATTGAGGCAAGTAGTGGTCAAGTGAGTCCTTTATAGCCCCAGAAATCAATCTGTTATACTTCTCTGAACAATTCTAGAAAGGTTAGACTTCAACAATAGTCCTTAACATTCAAAAAAAAAAAAAGTCCATCTGGAAAGTGTGAGCTACAGTAATGACTTTCAGAATGAAGCTGCATTGACAACTTTAGAGTTTTTTCTCACCCCTTAGAGGGTTTAATGTAGAGGTTCTCTGCACAAATTGAATTTGGTAAATGTGCTTTCAATACGTAAGGCTTCTGTTCAGACCTTTATCCAGTTCAGTGATAAAAAACACAAGTCTTTGAAATAAGACATACTTATATTTGTCAGCTAGTACTGACAGAGAGACACAGTACTAACAGCCCAACTGTGGATCCTACACATAGTGTGAGAACAGATATCTTGCAGGTTCACTGTATAATACAGACACATGCACAAAGTAAAGCAAGTCACATGTATGTGAAAGGTGGTGTAGTGTAGGGTAGAATGGCAGTGTTTAACCCACTAAAAATGTCTGCCAAATCTAAGCCTGAATGTAAGAAATATCTTTTTTAATCCTGAGAGATAACACTGCATCTGCCTGCAATGACAGAAATCAATGGTAGGGATGGCTTGCCATTTCTGCAAACCAGTTTTCTGCAGGAAACGCTGAATTAAACATACAGAACAATTAAAACAGCACACCACACTCATCACCCTTAAAGCAAACAGCCCTAGCAGGTCTGCTGTTAAGTTATTCCACAGAATACCTAACTGGCAAGAGTGTAAAAAGATCAAACAACAGAAACCAACACAGGATGGTTATTGAGCTGTTACCATTGCTAACACTGGTCACCATAAGCTTCTGAACCAAGTGTAGCTATAAAAGGAAAATCCCACACCCTTTCAGTTAAATAGTGGTATTGCTAATGAAAAAGGAATAAATGTGATATTTCTGCTTTCAAAATGTACATGATCTTGCTTATATTAGAATTAGACATTTTTGACCACATAAATTTGAGGTAAATTCTTAGATATAATTAAAGAGTTGTGGATGGAAAATTATGTTAAATAGTAATGTTACATGTCACATAACCAGAAAACATTTAAAATTCTATTCAAGCTACTCGTTGGCACTACTCATTGTAATAAAATACTTTTATTTAGGATTCTGGTGGTGGGTAAGACCCTTTTTTTGTCTTCTTGCAATGCACATTGACATTTAATATATCCAAATGTATCTTTCATTTTAAAATACAATATTTTAATCCGAGGTATTTCTTTTTTCTGTTAAATGAAATGTAAAGAAGCATATTTGGAGTTTTTCTTGTCATTGCTAAACAGAACATGTCCAACTGGTTGAAAGATAAGCCTGGAAAAATATGTTGGAATTTGTGAACATGCTTTTCTACATCTAGGTGTAGTGTGTTAAAGCAAAAGTATGGGAATTTGATCTTCTGGTCAGAAGATACAATTTCCATTGTTCAAAAATGATCACTGCTGTTTGTAAAACATAGTGGGAATGGGAATGTTAAGTTCTGCCATTATTTCATTTAAGAAGTCAGTCAGTTTGATGTGCAATATACTGTGTTTTGTGTAAAGTAAGTGTGCTCTGGGGTTTACATGTCAGGGTAAAGCTGATATTAGAATGGAGTGGTGACAGTGATATCAAACTCAGCTTTAAGCTTAAGGGTTATCATTTATTCATGTACTAATCATCAGTTTATAATACTTTGCTTTATGTAAAAGGTCAAAGAGGGACTGTACAAGAGCCTCAAAAGAAGTTATTTTTCAGTTCAGCTTATGGTCTTTATCTTATATGAAAAGTATGTTTAATATTGTGTTGCATGGTTTTAAGAAAATATAGGGTGAACAATTGAATGATGTTAAACAAACAAGTAGAATTTCTGTCTTCCATTTAACTATAAAAACTGTGTTTGTACTCTGTACTCTGACACACCTTGAAGAAAATACTTGCTTATTTTACAATATAATCCATCAACAACCTATAGTGGTTTGTGTGTTTTTGTCGAACAGTTGGTGTCAAGGTCTCTACAACTGTCACGATGCTGGTTTCTTTGAATTCACAGTTGCTGCTGTACAAGATTCATTGTAAAGAAATTACCAGCAAGCAACTGCTGAAAGAAACCCTTGGATTCACTTGGACACACATGTTAAGGCAAGGAAACAGTAAAGGATAAAATGGATAAATTAATAAACAGTAGTGTTTGTGGAAAACTGGCTATACAGCTCTACAGAGTTAAACTTCAGAACTTTCACCTTTCAGTTTCTTTGTTGACAATGGACTGATTTTTGTTCCTATTTGACCAGTAAGTCAGTTGGATTTACTTTCAGCTTCTCTAAAAAAATTAATTAAATTGCTCATTATAATTTGATTTAAAATACTCAAGGAACCATTTATTTTGAAAATTACTAAAGAATGATTTGAAGTGGCAGCACAAAGAACTATGCTGAGAATGGTTCCTGAAAGAATCTATTTTTGCTTGCAGAAACATTTCTTTAAAAAATGTGAGTTCTTTGTGCAACTGAAAGAAAAGAACCACTTTTGGTTCCAGTTAGCACTTTTGCCCTTCTTAGTGTAGACACAAAATGATAACTCACTAAATGCAGACCTAAAACAGTGCTTCTATTTGACCAAACTAAAAACTGGACTTTGGGGGCAAAAAATAGATGAGAGAATGACAGAATAAGTGGTCAGAGCAGCAAACAGAAATGGACTGTGAGAAAACACCTGTAAATGTTAGAACAGAAGCATTCTTTGAATTTGTTGCAGCTATATGTTTTATGTACTCAAATTTGTTGGTTAGAATCTTTGATATAACTTAAATCTATAAATATAAAACACTGATTGATTGCTGTGTATACATTTATTTCGGCGTTAAAAGCAACATTAAGAAATACAGTCCCAAAGGAGAAATGAGTTCAGTGTAGTAAAGGGCTTCCTCCTTTAAAAACGCTTTTTAGAGTCCAACAAATCTGATGATTCTGTATCATCTGTACTGAGCAGAAGGCAGAATGTAAAAACTTTGAATGTCTCAATGTTTCAAGCCACTTAAGTCATAGACATAACTTTGTAATTCCAAGGTAATGATACCTCTATCCGTACAACCTGTCAACATCTTTCTTGCAAACTACTACTACTACTACAACAACTACTACTGCTACTACAAAAACTACTACTACTACTACAACAACTACTACTACTACTACAACTACTACTACTACTAATAATAATAATAATAATAATAATAATAATAATAATAATAATAATAATAATAATAATAATAGTTTAAAAAGTAAATATACCATGCATAAAAAATACAATAAAACATACAAACCTAATAAATGAGTATTTTATTCTTCGTGACAGCAACAGCTGTGTGTCTTTGTATCTGTTTTTGTTTGAATTAAAAGGTGAGAATGTCTGAGGTGTCTTGTTCTCATGTCACCTGGAATCAGGTAATGATGAATGTGATCTGTTTTGCCTAAAGGGCAAAACAGATCACATTCATCACATAGCGTGACACAAACGGCTGCACTGTCACACTAAAAGCTGCATTTGCATTTGTTTAGGTGATTAAAACTACATTCATTGGCATGGATTCCAAAAACAGCTCAAAATTTTGAAAAAAATCCCCATCTGTCACCATCAATGGTCGATTGAGTGTTTGATCTATGATTAAGAGGAAGACGCCTCTGATAAACCTGTCACACTACATTACTTTAAATAACAGAAAAGAGTCATTAAAACAGACTACTCATGCCTCACATTGCTTACAGCAATGCAGTCCTTGCTTGGACTGAACACACTCCCTGATTCCATGTCTTTCAAATGTGATGTCATCATTAAAACCTGAGAGAAAATACGAAGCATCACCACTCATACAAATACTAATCACACAATGTATCAAGATGCCAAAGGTCACGAAATTTAGAAAATTGGGATTGAAAATGGTAGTGACCATGGAGTTCATTTTGAATTCTGAGATACAATGTGGCAGGCACACTGTTCTCTGTTGCAAGAAAACATAACATAGTGTTACACAGTACACAGCAGGATGTTCTACAGTGCATACTTGCATACTGTTGTTTTGAAGTCACAGTGCATCGTGGGACACACAGAGCCAGAGCAACACAACAAATCGATTCTTCCTTTCTTATACAAATACTCCACCAAGTCAAACTTTGTGTTTGTAGTGTAGAAGTCAGTACATTCCATTCCTGGCTCTATGACTCCACCTTATGGTGGACTGATTAAAGTACATTATAATCTAGAGGCCAATGATGAGTCAACGCTCTTCCAAACTGTCATTTTTTTATTTTTTACATTTTTTTTTTGCAGTAGTTGTGGTAAGTAACTTAGCACATTTAATAAACGTTACAATTCTGAGGGATTTTTTTGTTGTTGGAGTATTTCAATGCATTGCATTTATGTTTTTGGAAGATCATATTGCGATCTTTACTGGTTACTTGTACGTGTGGATTCCAAGATGGCGCCGGTGTGTTTGGCCGCTCGTCTGTCGCTCTCCGTTTGGTTGGTGTTAGTTTTGTTTGTGGTCCTTGGCACTCGACGGGTTGAGTTTCTGCTGACATATAATCGACAAACTTTGCTGGAACTGCGACATGAAGTCGGATTTGTGATTGATTTTAATAATGGTGGCCACAAAACTTTGCCCCCGCCTTTACGGGGAATCCCGGCTTACCTGCTCGGGACACCGAGCCTACCTCCCCCACGGAAGCGTCCCCGCCGGCGCGGTAAACGCAGCGGCCTGCGGGTGAGGCTCAAGGCCTACCTGGCGACCACGTCCTCAGCGTCGTTCGCTTCCTGGAGAAGACGAGGCATGTTGTTTTCCTTCAGCGTGCCCCAGCGCTTCCTGGACCCTGTCGCCTCCTGCCTGGTGCCCGTCACCTGCCTGGATGAGAGATCCCTGCCGCGTCGCCCCTGCTCTCCTCGGCTTCGCCAGCGCGGATTAAACCTCCGGAACCTGGCGACACTGCAGCGGGGGCGCCCGAATCCCCGATCCACCCGTCGTTCCCCCCGCCAGGATTGGCCTGGTGAATGCCAGATCACTGGCAAACAAAGCTTTTATTTTGAGGGACTTTTTCTGCTCCCGGAGCCTGGACTTCCTCTGTGTGACAGAGACATGGATCAGCGATGGTGAGTGCAGCGCCCTCGTTGATTTAATCCCGGATGGCTGCTCTTTCTTCAACTCCCCACGGACGTCGGGCCGTGGAGGAGGAACGGCCACTGTTTTTAATAATGACTTTAGATGCAAGCAGCGTGCCGTTCCTTCGTCTTTCTCCAGCTTTGAGGTGTTGCTATTTGAGATTGGCCGGTCGGACCCGGTGCTGTGCGCCTTCATCTATCGACCTCCCAAGTACAATAAGGTCTTTTTAAAGGACTTCTCTGATTTTCTGGCTGGTATCATCCCCAACTATGATCGTGTCCTAATTGTTGGTGATTTTAATATTCATGTGTGCTGTCCTGATAAGCCACTGGTGAAGGACTTTTTAAGTCTTATTGACTCTTTTAATGTGGTTCAGTGTGTGTCGGGTCCCACACATGAACATGGACACACGTTAGACTTAGTTCTGTCTTACGGATTGTCTGTGTCGAATATTGAGATCGGTGATAACGTATTCTCTGATCATAAGCCTGTGATTTTTAATGTTGGCTTTTCATGTGCTGTTCTTAAATCTAGCGCTCCTGCTCGATACTGTCGGGTTTTGAACTCTCTCTCTGCCGGTCGGTTCTCCGCTGCTTTTAATCAACTTTGCATCCCTGCTAATTTATCCTCTATGGATACAGAGGAACTCAGCTCATGGTTCCATTCTACCTGTCAGGGTATTTTATTTTATTTTATTTTATTTTATTTTATTATATTTTATTTATTTTTTTTGTCTGCATTTGTTCTCATTGTTTAACTCCACAAGAGGGGAGTCAACATTGTATAGGATCGATGCATATTTTAGTCTTGCAGCCAAATATTTTAATATTTAGTGCATGTGTGTGACCATCGCCGGCCCTCCCTGAAAGCTAAGCAGACCTTCTTTATTAGAATTCCCTATTATAAGCCAGGGAGGGCAGTGCTACACCTCAGTGATGTGTGGGGGAAACAAAGACTGGACAGGATGAACAGGACGAACAGAATGAACAGGGATAGAAATTAACAGGCGGTGCTATTGCAATTAAAGATAGTAAGGTGGTGTGTTATTCCCAACTACTAACTATCAATCAATTTAAAAAAAAATAAAAAAATACAAAAAAATTGAAAAAAGAAAAGAAATCCAAACCAGCAGAAAAGAAAAAGAGATACAATAAATAAATAATTAAACAAACGGTACTCAGCACCATCATTGTGGATGTCTTGATAGTGTAGAATAGAATAGAACAGGCCAGAAGAGGATACTAGTGCAAGAGAGAATGAGTTTAGGGTAGAGACTCTGGAGAGATTCTCAGCACATTCTGGCGGGTCCCATCATTCACTGAAATGGGACTCGGCAGTAGCTGGCGAGACCTGATCAAACATGCAAGTGTGAAGGACCCGGAAGCCCAGAACAGCAATCACGGCAAGGCAGGGCCAAGCCAACAGGGCACCCCTCCCCCCGGGCCGTAGGAGCCACAGGGTGGCGCCCCCAGAGAGCCTCCGGGGCCACCGTGAACGACGCGGACCCGGAGAACAAGAGGGAGCAGCTACCGACACCCCCAGCGCGCCCAGACCGACCCAGGCGGCCCGGGGCACGAGGACCCACCCGCCACCCAAACCCCAACCCCGCCCACCCCAGCCCCCACCAAACCCCCCACCCCACCACCCGACCCACCCAACCCCACCCCCTCTCCCTCCCCCGAGGGGGCCAACGGCCCCACACAGCCAGAAAGCCAGACACAGGGGCCGAGCGGCCCACCGAAGGGGCGGCAACCAGCCCATCACAAGGCAGGCCGCCACCGGGAGCCGGTCAGAGGAAATCGGAGCCGGGACCCGATGTGAGTCCAGAGGGTAAAAATGGATAGTGTGGTGGGGCCCGGCGACGCCAACAGGGAGGCCCCCCGCACCAGGCCCCAGGTGAGCGCAGTACACCCAGGGCCCCCACTCCCCGCAATGCGCCCTGACAACCCACCAGGACAGAGCCACCACATGCCGCCAGCCCGCAGTACAGCCACAGCGCCCACCAGGACGGCCAATCCAGCCCCCGCAGCCCACCAAGAGCCATCGCACCAGCCTGGACCCGTCGGGCACGCAGGAGAACCCCCCCCGACCACAGCCCCCAGGTCCCGGGGACCCCCCGGCCACAGCAACACAGATGATGGTCCACCCCCGCCACCCCATAGCCATAAGGGGGCCGGGTCCCACCAGTGAGGCCATATTGGTGAAATCCCCCCCATTACTCCCTATTAACATGTCTCCTGATCCCAGACTTGAGACATTATCCCTGCACCGTGATAGTGTAACCCTGAGTGTCATGTGGTGCATTAAAAGTGGGGAGGCTGGGCGAGGCGTCCAGGGGGCAGGCCAGAGGACCACAGAGGATGGCTACTCTGCAGCCTACCCTGACCCAAGTTCCCCGAGCCATCCCAGACCTACCCCCAAGCTGTGAGTGTGTGTGGTGCATTAAAAAGAAATTAGAGAGCAGGGGAGGCAAGCAAGAGGGTGATGGGGAAGAGACAAGGCCGTAGAGCCCTGCCATCCACCCCACCACAGAGCCCATCGTTCCTGCCCCCACCTGCTCTCAGGGCCCTAACTGTTGTGTCCCTATATGTGCCTAAGAGTAACTATATACAGTGATGTGTGAAGTATGTGAAGTGCACAGTAAGAGGCAGTCTGGTGTGGATCCGGCCCATGTGGACAGAGCAGCGGGGGAGACAGGTAGTAAGACCACTGGTACTGGTGCAGAGGGCCCCCAGAGCCCAGAGGCAAGAGGCCGAGGTGGGCCCACCCGAACCCGACCGGTCCAGCCAGCACCAAAACCCCCAGAAGTCGGAGCGCTAGACCAGCGCCCCGGCAGACGCCGTAGCCCCACCACGGGCCAGCCGCATGCAGCACCCTGCCCCGGAGGGAGGACCAGGCCGCACCACCAGGGAGCGAGGGCCACGAGCCCCCACGCCCACCCCGGAGCCGGCATGTCCGGGATGCAGGGCGCCCACCCCGCAGCACCACCGAGACCCCACCCACCCCACTACTCCCCAGGACAGCACCAGGCCCGGACAGAAGCCCCCAGCCAGCAGAAACTAATCTCCAGTGGCGGCACACAGGCAAGTACCAAGGCCTGTGCCCGGATGAGCCAGAGCCACCCCCCCAGAGAGACCACCCGGCCCCCATGCCAGTACCCCCAGGCAGCGGAGGGCCCCCAGCCCCCCCAGGGGAGGGAGAGGGACGAGGACGAGCGGCCGGGTAGGAGAGGAGGGAGGAGGAGGGAAGCAGAGCAGGAAGAGACAGGGGAGCGACCAGACAGCCGACCCACCCCAAACCCCAGGGCGCCCCAGAAGAGACCAGCCGCCGCCACCCCCAAGGCCCCAGGAGAGCGCACAGGCCCAGCAGACCCAGGGCTCAAAGGAAGAGACACCGGGGACACCCACCCCCAGGCAGAGGGGCCCGAGCCACGCCGGCCCCGCAGAGCCAGAGAGCGACCCCAAGAGCAATAGGAAAAGGACACCATTCGTGCATGCACACAGCCTTGAAGTCCATGGTGCCATCCTACTTAAAAAGGTAGAGGGTTAATAAACTGAAATAAAGCAGAGAGAAGTCAGACCATACACACAGACAGAATAATAATTACAATTTTATGAGGGAAATGGCATACGCCCACACACAAGCGGAGGCTATAGTTTAATATTTATTGATTTAATAAATGGAGACCATTTTTCTTTGAAGGAGTCCAATTGGTTTTTTCTGATAGCAGATATTCTCTCTAGTGAGATGTGTTCTGTGAAGAGGTTCAGCCAATGGATGATGTTGAGGGCTTTCTTATCTTTCCAGTTAACTAAGATAGTTTTTTTGGCGATGGCGATAGCTGCAAGTGTGGGTTGGATATGAATATCTGGCAGGGCTGTTTGCGTTAGATCACCAATTAGGCAAACGTTCGGGGAATGTGGAATCCCGCAGTCCAAAATATTGGAGAGTTTCTGTGTGATCGTTACCCAGAATTGATAGACGGGTGTACAAAGCCACAGAGCGTGAAAGTAAGTGTCAGTCATGTTTTGGGTGCATTGCGTACATGTGTCTGAGCGTGAGAAGCCCATTTTATACAGTTTATATTGCGTTATATGCGTTCTGTGAAGCACCTTAAATTGGATCAATTGTAAGTTGGTGTTTTTAGTCATTTTAAATGTGTTTTCACAGATCTGGGTCCAAAAATCAGAGTCAAAAGTTTTGGATACGTCTTTTTCCCATTTTTGAGTTGGTAGGTGTATAGAGTGTGTCTTTGAGAGTAAACTATAAATTTTTGAGAGATTCTTTTTATTTCTTGGAGACAGTTTCACAATGTATTCGACAAATTCGGGTGGCTGTAAATCCGTTGGCTGTAAAGTAGTCTGAAGCGATGGAATTCTACTTGTAATCATCTTCTTTACCTGTAGGTACTGAAGAAAATTTCCATTTCTTATTTCAAATGTTTGGAATAAGTTTATATATGTCCGAAATGTGTTGTCATCAAGAAGGTGATGGAGGTGGGTGACTCCTCTCTCTGCCCACGTGCTTAAATAAAGAGCTGTTTTGTTGTTTGCAAAATCAGGGTTGTGCCAGATTGGGGAGAGTATACTGGGTTTTAATTGGGAGCCTGTGATTTCCAGTGCTTTCCACCAAGCAGACAAGGTGGAAGCGATCATAGGGTTCTTGAAGCAGGAATGATGTTTAAGGGCAGAAGTGATACAGGGAAGGTCAGAGATTTTGATCTGGTTACAATCTAACTGTTCTAGTTCTAGCCAGGAGTTATATTCTTCATGTGGATGTATCCATTTGGTGAGATACTGTATTTGGTTGGATAAATAATAATATATGAAGTTGGGAGCCTCCAGTCCCCCTTCGGATTTATTCTTCTGGAGGGTAGTCAAACTGATTTTAGCCTTTTTATTCTTTGAGTAGAATTTACCAATAGCGGAGTCTAACGATTGGAACCACTTTGATGTGGGTTTAAATGGAATCATGGAGAAGAGATAGTTGATTTTAGGTAATATTTTCATTTTGACTGTAGCTATTCGTCCCAAAAGGGAGATGGGGAGGTTGTTCCAACGCCTCAGTTCATCACAGACTTTGTCCAAAAGTGGAGTGAAGTTCAGGTGAACTAATTCTGAGAGTTTGGAGGAAATATTTATGCCCAGATATCTGATGTTGCCAGTAGGAAAAGAATAATGCGAGTTTTGGGCTGCGGGATTCCACGAGTTTTCTGTTAAAGGTAATATAATTGATTTTGACCAGTTGACGGAGTAGTCTGAAAGACGCGAGAAGGTTGTGATGAGGTTAAATACTTCCTTTACTGAAGTTTTAGGTTCTTGTAGATAAAGTAAAATGTCATCTGCGTATAGGTTAATTTTATGTTCAGACTCCAGAGCACAGATACCTTTGATATCGGTGTTCTGACGTACAGCTGTTGCTAATGGTTCGATAAAGATCGCAAACAATAAGGGAGAGAGTGGGCATCCCTGTCTCGTTCCCCTTTGCAGACTGAAGTTTTGTGAGGTGATCCCATTAGTGGTGACTGTAGCCTTGGGTGAGTTGTACAGAGTTGATACCCACTGGATAAACGATTCTCCGAAGCCAAATTTGTGGAGCACAGCAAAGAGAAAGGACCAATTGACTTTGTCAAAGGCTTTTTCTGCGTCCAGTGACATAACAATAGCTTCTTTGTTGTGGCGTTGCGTCAAAGAGATTAGATTTAGAAGTCTTCTGATATTGTTGGTGGAGTGTCGGCCATTTATAAATCCTGTTTGATCGCTGTGGATTATTGACGGGATGATTTTCTCCAGCCTAGAGGCGAGAGCTTTTGAGATAATTTTGATGTCGGTGTTGATTAGTGACAGAGGTCGATAGCTAGAGGGAAGCGTAGGATCTTTGTCTGGTTTCAATAATAATTTAATTGCAGCTGTATTCATGTGCGGACTGATATAACCATTATTTTTAATCTCTGTCACTGTCCTGAAGAAAAGGGGTGCTAACATTGACCAGAAATGTTTAAGAAATTCAGCAGGGAAACCATCAGGACCAGGTGCCTTGCCTGCTGGCATATACTGTCTAATGCACATTGTAATTCTTTCATAGTCAATGGAGCATCTAATATGTCTCTGTAATTTGACGTTAGTTTGGGCATGTTTAGATTGTTGAGAAAATTATGAATATCTTCTATGTTTGGGTTAGCTGCTGCTGAGTATAAACTCTGGTAATAATTATAGAAGATCTGGTTAATTTCCTGAGGTGACTGAGTATATTTTCCTGAGGGATCCTGAATTGCTGTTATGAAGGATTTTTCTTTATTGCGCTGGAGTTGGTTCGCCAGAAATTTTCCTGATTTATTATTGTGTTCGAAATCATTATATCTTAGTTGTTGTAATAAAAACTCTGTTTTCTTGGATAGGATATTATCGAGGTTTAGTTTTGCATTTTGTAGTTCGGACCATAATTGATCACTTGGGTTTATTGCATAATTCTCTGTAAGTTGTTTAATTTTTTCTTCAATTTCTTTCTCTGTTTGTAGATCTTTTTTTTTCTTGTATGAGGAGTACGATATTATTTTACCTCTGATTATGGCCTTTCCAGTTTCCCAAAGCAAAGATGGAGATAAGTCAATAGAGTCATTGTTTTTTAGAAAGTCTGCCCACTCACTCCTTATTACTCGATCAAATTCTGGGTCTTTGAGTAGAGAGATGTTGAGGCGCCAAGTCTGAGGAGGTTTAGGGATGGAATCTGTTTGCAGGCTGAGAGATATTGGTGCGTGGTCGCTGATAATGATTGGGTGGATTTTAGTAGTAACTTTATGTGCGATAGAGTTATTTAAGAGGAAAAAGTCAATTCTTGAAAATGTGTTGTGTACCGCAGAGAAAAATGTATAGTCCCTCTTTGTTGGGTTTTTGAGTCTCCAGACGTCATCTAGTCCAAAATCTTTCATATAATCGTGTATAACTTTAACTGATTGTGATTGTTTTACATGTATTGGACTATTAGATCGATCTACTGAAGGGTTTAAAACTATGTTGAAGTCACCACCGATAATAGTTGTTGAGTTAGCAGATAAGTCAGGGTATTTTAAACTCCGTGGCTCCTTTAAAGACTGCACATCGTAGAGCAAAATTGGAGCCCTGGTTCAACGACACAACTAGAGCAGTCAGGAGGGAGTGTCGTAGAGCTGAGCGCAGGTGGAAGAAGGACAAGCTGCGAGTGTCGTTTTTAATTTTAAAAGACTGCTGGAGAGACTATCAGACTGTGGTTAAGGAAGCCAAAAGGGCTCACTTAGCTGGAGTCATTGAGTCAAACCGCCACAACCCTCGAGTTTTATTTAATACTATTGACTCTGTTTTAAATGCTCCCAAACCGGTTTGCCAGGAAGCATCCATTGAACTGTGCATCAACTTTCAGGAATTTTTTATTGATAAAGTTGTTAGCACAAGGGCACTGATCTCAGCTCCTGCCGTTGACCCCTCTGCCTCTGTCTGCTGCCCGGCTGGGCTCCATAAATTTGAGCCTGTTACTCTGTCGTTTTTGATAGACATTGTCAGCCACATAAAGCCACCAGGGTCCCCTCATGACTCCATCCCACCTCATTTTTTAAAAGAGGTTTTTCCATGTATTGGGCAGTCAGTTTTAACCGTCATTAATAGTTGTCTGTCCACTGGCGTGGTACCCACCAGTTTTAAACACGCTCTAGTCCAACCACTGCTTAAGAAACCTGGCCTTGACACCATGGTTTTATCTAACTTTAGACCGATCTCCAAGCTGCCTTTTCTTTCCAAAATTTTAGAGAAAGTTGTTCATGCCCAGCTGAAGTCCTTTTTAGATGAGCACAATGTACTGGAGGTTTTTCAGTCTGGTTTTAAGACTCTGCATAGCATGGAGTCAGCACTGTTACGGGTTTTTAATGATGTTCTCCTGGCAAACGACTCTGGGGATTATGTGGTTCTTGTTCTTCTGGATTTAACTGCTGCATTTGACACAGTGGACCACAACATTTTAATATCTCGTTTGCAGTACTTGGTGGGCATTAGTGGTAGTGCACTGCAGTGGTTTAGGTCCTATTTAACTGGCAGAACTATGAGTGAGAGTCTCGACATCTTTGAATCCCCCCCTGCTCTGTTGTCTTTTGGGGTCCCGCAGGGTTCAATTTTAGGGCCTCTTCTTTTTTCCTTATACCTACTTCCTATGGGACCCATCTTTAGGAAGCATGGCATCGCCTTCCATTTTTATGCGGATGACACACAAATTTATGTGCCGTTGAAAAAGAAAGACTCTCAATCGGTCACACCGCTCCTGTCCTGCCTTGATGACATTAAAGCCTGGATGGCTTTAAATTTTTTATGTTTTAATGAAAAGAAAACTGAGGTAATGGTGTTCGGTCCCAGCGGCCCTTGTGAGTCTCCCCCTGTTGACTTGGGCCCCCTGGCTCACTATGTTAAGCCAGTGGTTTCCAACCTGGGTTTTAAAATGGACTGTGATTTTAAACTTGACCATCAAATCAGTGCCGTGGTGAAGGCGAGCTTCTTTCACCTGTGACAGTTAGCCAAGGTGAAGCCTTTTCTAACACCAGAGCACTTTGAAATGGTGATCCATGCTTTTATCACAACCAGGTTGGACTATTGTAATGCACTATACCTTGGAGCTAGCCAGTCTGCCCTAGCGCGTCTCCAGTTGCCTCAAAATGCTGCTGCCCGTCTTTTAACCACCACTCGAAAATATGAGCACATTACACCTGTTTTAGCTTCCCTCCATTGGCTCCCCGTGCGCTTTAGGGTTGATTTTAAGGTTCTTTTATTTGTTTTTAAAGCCTTAAATGGTCTGGCCCCTCCCTATCTCTCTGAGCTGCTCCATCCTCATGCCCCCTCACGAACCCTCAGATCAGCTGGTCAGCTGCTTCTGGAGGTTCCGAGGTCCAGGCGTAAGCTCAGAGGAGATAGAGCCTTCTCTGTTGCTGCTCCCAGATTGTGGAATAATCTCCCCATGCACATCAGAGAGGCTCCATCACTGGCGGTTTTTAAATCAAAACTTAAAACTTATTTTTATTCACTGGCTTTTAACACAGCATGAGACTCTACTTCTGTTTTATTGTGCTGCTGTCTTAATATGTGCATGTTTTATTTATTGTTTTAATGTTTTAATTTATTGTTTATTGTACAGCACTTTGTTTCAGCGGCTGCTGTTTAAAGCGCTTTATAAATAAAGTTGAGTTGAGTTGAGTTGAGTTTACTGCAGTACATTTACTGACTTTACACATTAGGATTTCCATCCATCCATCATCTATACACCCCTTAATCCTCATTAGGGTTGCAGGGGACTGGAGTCTATTCCAGCTGACAGAGTGAAGGCTGGGGACAACCTGGACAGGTTGCCAGTCTATCACATGGTTACACAGAGAGACAAGCAAGCAGAAGTCACATTCAAACCGATGGACAATTTAGAATCATCAATTGACCTCAGCATGTTTTTGAACTGTGGGAGGAAGACAGAATACCCAGAGAAAACCCATGAATGTACAGGGAGAACATGCAAACTCACACTGGGATTTTATTATTTAATTTTTACAATAAAAAGGGCAAAACAAAGACATACAATAAGATAAAAAATAAAGTGCCTTCTTAAAGAGAAAAACAGTAGTTTTGAATATTTTTGTCACAAGAAATTTTAACTTAATAGATAATTCTCCTGTAAATGCAATCACTGCTATAATTAACTGTTCCAATGATCCAACATTGATTTTTTTTAAAAATACTAATGAAAAGTCAAGACAGATGGAATGGATGAATTTTTACAAATGCTACATCTGTTTCTATGAGTAAAAGTGAACCTTTAACAATGTAGCCATGATTGAGACAGTATTATTAATCACACCTGTGGGTGCAATGTCCACTGCTGTGCACTATGAACCCTTATACTCACTTTCTTGCTGTTGAATAAGACAGAATGGACAAGGCTCACTTTCACCACCAAGTGACGACTGGATGGTTTCCCACAGTTGTGAACAAAAGTTTCCACATGGCAGACTTGAGCTTCCAGTAACTCCAACAACTTTTATTTTTTTGTGATGGGATCATTGAAACCCATGTGTTTTGTCACAAAAAAAATAACCTTAAGGAAGGAGAAGAAACTCAACCTGGAAGTGCTAATGCAAAGGGGAGCTAACAGAGTGAAGGCTGCTCAAGCAGTCGCCCGTGGTACATTGCAGATGACTAAATCTTCAGTATGCATATACACTCAGCAAGAGGAGTTACTGACCACAAAAAAATAACACAAGGCATGGTACAGCAACAAAGATCAACAAACAAATTGCATTAGCTGATTGTCGGAAACAGATTGCACAATATGGTGCAACCCTATATCTACACAGAACTTGTACACACAAGCACAAGGTGAGATAACTAGAACAGAAGGTGCAGCATGACGCCATGTTACACTAGATCACATAGCACAAAGCACGAAACAAATACTCAGGAAATGATCACTACTAGGGCTGGGCATGTTAACGCGTTGTTAACGTATTAATTAATAAACGCTGCCAATTATTTTTAAAAAATGCTATTATTGTGAAAGTCCGTTGCTCACTGGTTCTGAATACACATGCAGACTAACCATGGCTCACAGGAGAGCTGGATGTTGATCAGTTGATGGGCGTCATCACGTCTCACCCAAGCTAACGGTGGAGGGAGGCTTCTGCAGACTGGTTGGATGCAGTGTGTAGGGGAAATAGAGATAAACTAAAACAAGACAAACTAGCAAATGCTGCAGCAAAGTACTTAGCTATAGACTGTATTCTGATTAGTTCTGTGGAAGATGTTGGTCTGCAGAATGTTCTAAGGATCCAACGAATGACGGCACGTATGAGCCTCAACCCGCATCACTAGCAGGCGACGCATAGGCCCCAATGCAGAGACTGTTTCTGCTGCTCCCTGATAATAGAAACATGTTTCTGCTGGTACCTGTTCAGAGAAAAATAAGAATACAGATGTATAAATGGTAACTTGCTGTTGCTGGGAAGGTTCCTGTTATATGATTGTGGCACTGGACTCTGAGGATAACTTGTTTTTCTATAACAAACCAGATAAAATGTTAATGCCCTTGCAGTGGAAAATAGCTTTGGTTTGATTTGATGTGATTATATTAATGTTTAGGTTGAGATTCACAAGAAATATTTTAACTGCTACTGGTAAAGGGGAAACTGCTGTTAAAAAGCATTTTATTTGTTTGAAGTGTTTGCAGACCAAATGTTACTGTATTTTTGTTCATACAGCAGTGCTTTTAAAATAAAAATGCAGAATACACCACCTTTAAATTCATTGTTTAATTTTATGTATGAGATGCGATTAATTGTATAACAAAATGCGATTAATTGCGATTAAAAATTTAAATCGTTGCCCAGCACTAATCGCTACGCTAAAACACTACAAGAGAAGTAGTGGTAACAAACTAATCTACTTAGCTTCTACTTAGGAGGAGTGGCAGCAATCATCCACTCTAGCTTAATAATGAAGCAGACACCTAAACCTGATTACAGCTCATTTGAAAGTCAAACTGTTGGTCTCTCACAGCCAGACTGGGAAGTTCATAAACCAGTTCGATTTGTTGTTGTATATCGTCCACCTGCTCCTTACTCTGAGTTCTTATCAGAATTGTCAGACTTTAGACTTAATGCCCTGTTCAGATAAAGCCATTATTGTGGGTGACTTCAACATTCATGTTGACGTTGATAGTGACAGCCTTACGACTGCATTTAATTCATTATTGGACTCAATTGGCTTTTCTCAATGCGTAAATAAACTGACTCACAATTTTAATCACATCCTTGACCTTGTCCTGACTTGTGGCATAGAACGTGAACAGCTAACAGTATTTCCCCAGGGCCCTTTTCTGTCTGGCCATTTTTTGATAACATTTCAATTCACAACAATGGATTGTATAGCAGTCATGTATAGTAACTATTTACTGATAAAATGGAGGTCAGTTATTATAACTTTACTCCCACAGAAGTGGATTATTTTGCTGATAATGCTGCAGCCTCACTGTGTACAACACTCGGTAGTGTAGTTTGAGTTATTTTGTTCAGACATAAAATGATTAGATAGATGTTGATTACCTTCTTGACCGTTTCGGCGAAAGCTCTCGCCTTCATCAGAAGCGTCTCACTGACAGTGTGTGATGTGTCAGCCGACAGATTTTGACAGCCGGCGTTTGCGGCATGCAAATGTTGTTTCATGACGACACAACTCCCTAATAGGCCATGGCAGCAGCAGATCTCTTCCAGTGGAATCGTGCCATGTACCTGTTGGTGATCGACTACTTTTCCCGATACTGAAGTTGCAAACCTTGCCTCTACAACTGCAGTCCCAGTGATCAACAAAAAGAAGGATATTTTTGCATGGCATGTGGTCCCTGAAACCCTTGTCACAGATAATAGCCCCCAGTTTTCAGCAGCCAAGTTTGCAGCCTTTGCAAGAGACTATGATTTTGACCATGTAACCACAAGCGAGAGAGAAGGAAAAAGAAGTTGAATACTATTTGTTAACATTATAAAAGCGCTTGAATGTTTATGGGCTCTGAAGTTCAATATGTTTAGTATTTGTTAATGCAGAAGCAAGAACAGTTTGATAGTAAGGAAAAAGGAGAAATGTGTACACAAAGCAAAAAAGGGGAGAGATGTACTGAGGGCATGTGGATAGGAACTAATGTGATGTGGTATATCCGGTGGGACACATTAAAAGATGAAATCTAGTGTAATGTATGGACTGAGTGATCCACCAATTTGTGGGAAAACATACTGTAGCGTCCGGCTGGACGGAAGAAGGAGGCAGGAGACGTTGTCAACGTTCCGACGCTTTAATAGCCCACCGAACACAGAACACGGTTACTGTCGGCCGTAACCACGCCAAAACAAAAGAACAAAACCGACAACCACAGGCTAGGCTCGTTCCTAATCTCAGCTTCATGCGCGCTCACGAACACACGCTCCCAGGCACACGCTCGCTTACCTCGGCCACACGCTCGCTCCGCCCTCCACCTGTCACATTCACATCCATGCACACACACACACACACACACAGTAACAGCCTACTGAACATCCTGCCTAAGAGTGATGAAACATAACTGCAGGGTTGCTACAATACGTTTCCTCTTTCCCTACGTAAAAAGGTAGTCTCTGACATTAGATATATGTCTTTCTGTTTTGGTTTTGGGAACATTTATGTTGAAGAGGCTTTTGTGCCTGGGGATTGTGCAACGTGACGGATGGGCCCTATAGAATTGAGGGGTCTGGTCTAAGGGGGTATCCTGTATCCTGTATGTAGCCAAGTGGAATACTGGCAACTCGCAATTTTGGCCACGAGGAGGCGCTGTGCCCTGTGCGGGTTGTAGAATCAACCGCGGGAAGCCAGACATGAAGCGATACAGAGAAAGCAGGAAGAAAAAGAGACCGACGCATGGTGGACTTTTCCCGGAGTACCGATGTGGTGATGCTTGACTGACAAAGACTGGGGGAAACGGTGTTTTATGTCCTGCCGCGATGTGTGTATGTGAACTAGCTCAGCTAGCTCAAAGATTTCTGTGAGTATATGCAAACTGTATACTAACTTATTTTATTACCTGTTGCTGTTACTGATAACCAGTGGTTTGTTAATTGTGTGGTTGTGTGTATTTTGTTTGTTTTATTTTATTTCATTAGGGACAACCACTGCAGTTGTTTATGCACTTAGACTGATACCTTTTTGTACTAAAGGGTTATGCCCTAGAAGATTTATGCATTGAGTTCTGCACTAGATGGTTTATGTACTAAAAGGTTGTGCCTTAGAGAATTTGTGCACTTAAAATTGAGAGGTTTATGCATTGAAGTGTTTATGCACTGAAGTTATCGGATAAATGAATTTCCTGCATTTATGAGAATAGACCAAAAATCACTCCAAATATATGTTAACGCTTCTCTCTTCTTCTGGAGCAGTCGAGGAATAAAAAAACCCAAAATTTAGTTTGTGTCTGGTGTTATTTCCCATTTCACTAGCCCACATGTATCCTGTTTTTACCAAGTTTTCTAACAGAGACTAGATGTTGTGGCCTCATACGTCACCAAAGGGTATAAAATGACCACCAGACCTTTGTTCAAGTGGGATTTTCACATTGGCTCTGAAGTCTCCATGGGGCCTGTTCAGATGCTGTCTTTATTATATAATAAAATCATATTATGCAAAAGCAACAGTGTCAGCGGACGTTTTCTTCAACATCTGCACATCCTTGAGGTCTAAAGAGAAACTACGACAGAAACACTGTACTCTGATTATTTTTACCAGGGGTGTGAAACATACGGCCCACAGTCCAAAACCAGCTGGCCAGATGGTCCATTTCGGCGTGTGGGACTACTTTGCAAAGTGTAAAAATGACAGAGAAGAAGAGAACTAATTGTAAATTGTAAATTTGTACAACTGTAAATTTTAAATAATTTCTAGACCTTGACAAGTTGTTTTGATCATAAAGTAAAATACTCGATTGTTCAGTTCCATACAGCTGTGACTGAATGTTTTGTGCCTTTGTAGATAAACTGTGATCTGTCAGTTGCAATGCACATGTGTAAATGATCAACTGAGGCATAATACTGCTGAAATTGAACTTGCTTTTCTTAAGAAATTTCAGGGTGATCATAATGTTTTGTAAAACATTGTGAACATTTTCAGAATGCACTTTTTCAAACTAAAACAAAGCGAAAAAGTTGAGTTGTGGTGATTTAGGTTATTATGCTGTGATTTTACTGGGACCCACTTGAAATCATATTGAGCTTTATGTTTCCCCTGGACTAAAATGAGTTTGACACCCCTGATCTTTACTGTGAAAAACAACAAAATGGAATCAGACAAAATAACACAGCCCTGCATATTCACAATGTAAAAACAGTTTTTATATAAATATATATATATATATATATATATATATATATATATATATATATATATATATATATATATATATATATATATATATATACATGGGGGGGTTCTTACTGTCCTTCACTCCTAGCAATTGATACACCTGCTTCAAAAGTTTGGAAAGAAAGTTTGTGCCACATTCTGTGAGAAGCTCTCAAGATATGCCTACCCTTAAGAATAGCTGGAAAAGACAGTTAGCTACTTGTCTGGTTGTCTGGCCTTAACAGACTTGAAGGGAAAGGCCTCAGGGTAACGAGTAGCATGGTCACAGCTTACTAAGATGTACTCAGAGCCACCTGCACTTCTTTCTTGGGGCTCCTCTACATCCATGCCTATTCTGTCAAATGGTGTGTCTATGACAGCTAATGGCTGAAGCTGAGCATGGACCACTCCCCCTGGGTGATGTTAGGTGACATGTCTCACATGAAGCCCAAAAGTCTTTGACATTGGTGTACATGCCTGGCCAGACAAACCTACTGTCAATCCTATTGAGTGATTTTTGGAATGCTAGGTGGCCTACCCAAGGAATAGAATGACCTAGCTCTATCACTTTCTGTGTGAGGCTCAGTAGCAAATCCAAGACCTCAACCTTGTCCTTATGCTGGTACAGAATGCCATTTTGAACAACATGCATAGCCTCAGCTAAGCGGTCTGCCTTGCTCTGACTCACACCCTCAACCTCTGAGACCCTGTCAAACTATGGCTTTAATGTGGGGTCAGTTTGCTGTGCAGTGCTGCTATGTCAGAGGGAATGTAGAAATCTAAAGGCTGGCTGGGCTCTGCTGATTCTTCACATTGATCCCTGTCCGTAGCCAACCGCTTTTCCCTTCTTCACTGTGCACGGGGCTTTGGCAGTTTGATTGGTCCTGACTCAAGTTTGGCATGAAACAAAGGTAACTCCTCAAGGGTATTCTTTGCTTTCTGACCTTTTGTCATAGCAATATCACATGCTGTTACTGCTGTTTGAAGACTTGGCTGATCTTGTTGTTTAGGCTGCTCAATTGATGCCTGATGTGCTTCCTGTCTCATCTTGCCTGTTCTATCAAGTCAAGCAGTGTGGGGACATTGTGACCAAGAAAAACTGCATATGGCAACATGGGCACTAAGGCTATTGACAGGAGGTAAGTTTGACCACCACCCGTAAGAGAAACCTCAGCTGTGTGGTATGGTATGGTATGGTATGCCATCACCATGAACACATCTGATGTTGGAAGTAACCTCACTCCACAGTTCTCTGGGCTCTAACCTTGGCAGAACAGCAGACTGAAAACGACCAGAGTCTTGAAGGGCCTTCTCACACTGACCATTCACTAATGATGGCGAAGTGAGTGCTTCTTCTTGAACTGGGGCTGGATAATTATATCCAGGAACTGAGCACAAAAGAAAGGGCTTACTCTGCCTAGTGGCAGGGCATGAGTATTGTGTGTGACTTATCTCATTACACTGATAGCAACATGTGTCCTGCCTAGAACTAGAAAATAACTTCCCGCTGGTGTTTGGTTTACTAGGAGAGAAATATCTGGCCCCAGAATGAGGTCTAACCTGAGCTTGATCACCCCTTTCACAGCCATTTGATTTACTGCATCCAGAGAAGCTGTCATCTCGACCAAAGGGGTTCTTCTGGGCCCGGTTCTGGCTGACAGGACCACAGAGGCTTGATACAACGCCCACAAACAGGTAAGTGAAGGAAAGATATTGAACCTGAGCGCAGCCAGTGTGTGTGTGTGTGTGGTTTTACTTGTGTGTGTGATTTTGTTCCTGAAGCTGGTGCCTTCCCCGCTCTTTAACTTTACAGGTGTGAGGAGGACGGGGCAAGCTGTAGCACCAAGTGGACTGGGATGACATGGGAGTGGGACATGAGGGACTGAGCAGCAGCAATGGTAGAGGAATGGAAGCTGTGGTAGGGACTACTGTATGGAGGCCCGAAGAGGCTCTGTAGGGGATTAAGCACGACTTTGCCCAAGGACCTTAGAGTGACTTCGTTTTTCTTCATTATTGGGACTTTAAGCATATCTTTTAACTCTGGGACTTCTGTTTTATTTTTATTTTTATATTTTAGTTTTTTCATTTTCCGTGAAACAATTCTAAATCAAATTAAAACTGCATTCCATTCTTTTTAACAGTGGGTAAAAACTTATTGCTGGTGTACTTTTAATCTTAGCTAGTGTGACACTTGGTCACACAGCTTCTTTCTACTACAACATCTACTGCCAAGAATCACCTGCTACTTATGTTTAC
Source organism: Amphiprion ocellaris (assembly GCF_022539595.1). Lineage (NCBI taxonomy): Eukaryota > Metazoa > Chordata > Actinopteri > Pomacentridae > Amphiprion > Amphiprion ocellaris. The sequence continues at coordinate 9,404,349 of NC_072767.1, read as the reverse complement.
AGGTGAAGACCCAGATGGAACTGCCTGGCACCACAGCTGCAAACCATGTGCTCCAACAAACAAAGAAACAAACACATCACAACATATACTGTAATTTCTCAGACATCGAGGATGTGCATATGTTGAAGAAAACATCCGTTGACACTGACTTGCTTAATAATAATTTTATTGCAAAGAACACAACATCTGATCAGGCACCATGCTCTGCCCGATGGAGAATTCAAAGCCAATATGAACCTCCCAGAACAACAGTATCCACCCGCTTATATAGCGTTGGTCACATATGAAGTCATAACATATGGTTCCTGTTAAAGGACCACAATAAAAACAAAGGGCCCCTTCAATCAACCCCCTTGACTTTGTGGCACCCAAAGAGCCCCATCGATCAACTTCCTGGACATTGGGACCCCTATCTAAACACGGCATTGAATTCCTTCAACAGAAAAAACACATTCCATCCCATTCTGATAAGCAACACGTCTCAGGTCAGATACTACAATACCTCAATAAATGCTTTTAGAAATTAAAGGGTGTATTGGTTTCATTTCAGTTTACTATTTAACTGATCTTTGGTATCGGCAGTCCGTCGTTACACCCACACCAGAAAATGGCAGTAGCCATGGAGTTCACTTTGAATGCTGAGATTTAATGTGGCAGATACACCCCTATGTGCAGCAAAGGTAGTGTAGTGCTACACGTGTTCTACCAGCTTTGTTGTCACAGCATAGTACGACACAGGCAGAGCCAGAACAAACATTTCTGAATAAATGAAAAAGAACTGAATCAACAAATCGATTCTTCCTATCTTACATAAATATTCCACAAGGTCAAACTTCATGGTGATGCAGCAATCAGTGCATTCACTTCCTAGCTTGTGGTGGGTGGATAAAGTACAACAACTGTGTCTCAGCTAAATGAAGCTTCACCACACTGAATTTACCTCCACAAAATGTTGCAAGGAAATCTAATCAACTTCACTTATTTATTTATTGGCTATTTATTTATTATATTTATTTCAGCTGAAGCATTTCATGTCAAGTCAGTGGTAACCTCATCTATTTAAAAAATTGTCAAACAGAAAAACAAAAAATGTTCATTTCAATTGCTTATTAAACACTAAGCTGTGATTTCAGCTCTCAGTCACAAAATAAGAAACAAAAGAACAATTATTTATTCATTTATTTTATCTGCCTCTGTTTTTGTACATTCCATCCATCCAGAGTCAGTTTGTAACAGCAGCAGGCTAAGCACATCATTCCAGAGCTTCCTTTTCCCAGTATCCAGGCCAGATAAAATATACAGTCCCTCTGGCAAGTTTCAGTTGTACCTCAGGGTCTCCTCTCAGTTTACAATCCTTCAAAGGGAGTCACCCAGGAGGCATCCTAATTAGATGCTGGATCCAACCAAACTGATTCCCTTTGATGCAAAGGAGCAGCAACTCTAGTTTAAGTTCCTCACCCTATCACTAAGTCCAGCCACCCTATGGAGGAAACTCATTTTAACTGCTTGTAGGTTTATTTTGATTTATGATAAAGTGGCATGTGAATTTCACCTTTGTGAATAGCAAAATACTTTAATAAAATATTTTTATTAGCTTAATTGTATTAATTTGCTGCCTACAGACAATGAAAGTCACATAGATAGCTATTTACAGGTTAAGGAGGTGATGTTTACAGTCTGCACTGAATTGTAATGATTAGCTTGGTTGGCGATGGTTATCTTAGGAATCAATTGAATGTCTATATTTATTGAGGTTTTTTTTGGAATTTAGTATAGTGCACAGTGGAGAGAGAGACAGGAAACATGGGGTAAAGAGTTCAATCATAGCAATGTCTTTTGGGTCAATTTATCTCTATTCTCAGGTAACCGGTTCCCATTGCCGTATTTCCATTGAACATACTTGAGCTTGTCTTTCTGTAATTCCTCACTCCCCTCGTTGTTACATCTTAGCCTCTGGATTTATAATTGATTAATGTGAAGTGCTGTTGCTGGCATCACATTACTGACCTTTAGTTTAAATAACAGAAAGCACAATATGGAAACAGAGGCTTTGTTGTCCTGGTCTGGAAGAAATTTCAGGTGTAAATTCACTGTAAAAATTGTCTTTCAAAAATTTGGCTTGCAACCCTAACTTCACACATCTTTGAAAAAGAGCTGTGTCTAAATGTTAATTTTGCGGGCTTAACACTTGCTCACAGTGAAGGTCTACAATATATACAAATTTATTTGAAAAGGTACATATATTTTAAGATTGTCATTTCAAATATTTATTAGCCAGTGCTAATAGAGACTGCTGACTAAATGATAAGCTATTTACAAAGAGAACTAGCAGCCACTGAAGAGGAGCTCAAATTATACCAACAAACAAGATAATCACAGTAGATACATGTGCAGTGTTATAGCAGCAAATCCACCAGTAGAAAAAACAAATATACATCTATAGTATCAGTCAAAAATTTAGACATACCTTCTCATTCAACCGCTTTTTTAATTTAAATTATTTTCTACATTGTAGATTAATACTGAAAGCATCAAAACTATGAAAGAACACATGGAATTATATTGTAAAGAAAAAAATGTTAAACACATTAGAATATGTTTTATATTTTAGATCTTTAACGTAGCCCCCTTTTGCTTTGATGACAGTTTTGCACACTCTTGGCATTCTCACAGTCAGCTTCATGAAGTTGTCTCCTGGAATGGTTTTGAATTAACAGGTGAGCCTTGTCAAGAGTCATTTTGTGGAATTATTTGCCTTCTAACATGCTTGAGCTGAGAAAAAAATTTCACTGTTACTCTTTTTATTAACTTGAATTTTTTTGTGTGTTTTTTCTTGATCATCCATCATAATAGATTCACACCTGTGCTACCTGTGCTTCCTGGCTGTCAAGATGACCCTAAAATTCGTGAATACTGGAGTCCAATCCAATACTTTTCACAGTACATTGATGACAAAATCTTTGAGGATCTGGCAGCTTTTACAAATCAAAGACAGCTGCAAACTACAGGAGTGTTACTGAATACTACTGCCCAAGAAGTCAAGGTTTTCTTTGGCATAACAGTACACATGGCCTGTCTTGGCTATCCCAGAGTCAAAATGTTCTGGGCTAAAAAGACTAAAGTGCCAGTTATTAGCAGGAGAATGACAAGGGATAGGTTCTACAAGCTGAGGAGCTCACTCAAGATTGTCAATGACCTGGATGTAACTGAAGAGGCAAAAGAGTCAGACATTCTTTGGAGAGTAAGACCATTGCTTGACTGTGTGAGGCAAGGTTGTCTCAGCCTTCCAAGGAGTGACAAGGTGTGCGTTGACGAGCAAATCATCCCGTTCACAGGCCGCTGCCCAGTCAGGCAATATGTCCCAGAAAAGCCAAACCCGACTGGCCTAAAGGTTTTTGTGCTTGCCTCTCCTAACGGTCTGGTCCTGGATTTCGAAGTCTATCGGGGCAAGAACACATTCAGGGGCCAAAGACTGGGAGTTGGAGCTGCAGCAGTCTTGCGAATGGTCGAGTCAGTTCCTACAGGAACTTATGTGTTCTTTGATCGATATTTTACAACGATCAGTCTCATGGACGCTTTGCTATCAAAGGGTCTTCCAGCAACTGGAACCATTATGAAGAACAGGGTTCCAAAGCAATGCCAGCTGCCAGGAGATAAGCAGCTGAGAAAAGAAGGGAGAGGGGCTTCGGTGACGTTGGTCCGGAGGGGACCTGAACTGGCAGTGACTAAATGGTTTGACAATAAACCACTTCTCATGGCATCCACTGTCTTTGGGAAAGATCCAGATGATATCTATAGCAGATGGTCCAACAAAGACAAAAGTCATGTCCAGGTGAGACGGCCAGCAGTAATCAGGGAATATAATGACGACATGGGTGGCGTAGACCTCTGTGACCGAATGCTAAGCTTTTACCACATGTCAACCAGGACCAAGAAGTGGACATCACGTGTGATGACACATTTTTTTGATGTTGCCATCACAAGTGCTTGGATCCAGTACAAGTCTGACAGCAAAACGCTGAATCGACCAGCTAAGAACACAAAGCAGTACCTGGACTTCAAATTGCACCTGGCTGAAGAGCTACTGGATAGTCTTTCATTTGATGACAGCAGTGAAGACAGTGAGGAAGAGTATCAGCCACCAACCAAAATGAGGATCCCACAACCAGAGCCATCTGTACGCAAGCTAGGAGCCAGGGACATGCCAGAGATGATGGATATCAAACATGCAGAAAGATGCAGGAACAAGGGCTGCAATGGCAAGACATACATCAGGTGCACCAAATGCAAGATGCTCCTCTGCATAACCAAAAAGAAAACTTGCTTCCAGGATTATCACAGTTAAAATTTCCAGAGAAAGAAAAAAAGCAGAACTACTTATGTTCTATGTCTCGTAGTTCACTGTTGAACATAATACATGTTTTACATTACGTTGTAATGTATTATTACATACATTTTGTCCTTGCAAGCAACAAGTCATAGAAGAGTGAGACAAAATTTTATTGTTTTTGTTCAAATTGAATGTGTTCTTGGGTGAATATCATTGTAAAGATATAATATGCTCCTTTTTTTCTCATTTTCTACATTCAGTTCTATTTTCAGGCCGATATCGTCCTGCTGTCCTCTACAATGGACATGCTGTGAAATTAAAATAAAAAATATTTTTTTAAAAATGAAAATTGTAAAGTGTTTTTTTAGGCCCAAATGGATAGGACATCACACAAAAAGAGAAATTGTAAGACACTTTTTTCCCTTGGTTCTCAGGAGGATCTGACAACTGTTGTAATCCATATTATGGCAAGAACCACTCAAGTCAGTAAAGAGAAATGACAGTCCATCATTACTTTTAGACATAGAGGTGAGTCGATAGAAAAAATTTCAAGAACTTTGAGTGTATCCTCAAGTGCAGTCACAAAAACCATCAAGTACTACAATGAAACTAGCTCACATAAGGACCGTCCCAGGATAAGAAGAATGAGTCACTTCTGCTGCTGAGGATAAGTTCATCAGTCACCAGTCTCAAAAATTGCAAGTTAACAGCACCTCAGATTAGAACCCAGAGCTGATCATTGACAGTGCCATAGTCAGAAACGTGAAGTTAGCGGCACCAGCATCCACAGTCAGATGCCTCCCAGAGGCCAGAGCGGGTGACATAGAATCAAATTTGAAACTGCTGGCTAAGGATAAATGTAAATGTTGTAAGATTATAATTGACGACAGCAGTAATAACACTCAGTTACGCCAATTGGAGCTCACCAAAGAAAGTGTGCCATCGATGTGTCACTTTGCCAAAACCATGTCGGACTCCATAGTTTTCTCTGGACCCTTGCCTGATCTGACCAGCGACGATATGTTTAGCCGCATGTTGTTGTTTCACTGCTGGTTGTCGAGGTGGTGTCTGGCAAATGACATGGGCTTTATGGACAGTTGGAGCTCTTTATGGGGAAAACCTGGTCGGATTAGGAGAGACGGCATCCATCACATTTTGGCTGGTGCAGCTCTCATCTCTACAAATATGACTGATTTTATTGAAACTCCTAAAGCATGACAACCCAGAGTGGCTGTGTGTTTGTGTGATGCAGAGAAATTGAGCAGATGGTTTCTGTATGTGTGGTTGTGTTAGGAAATTTCTTCCTTAGTGGAGTCCTAACTGCTCCTAATAACACTCTGAGTCGTCTCGTTCAAGTCAAATTCTTTACGTGCAGCAAGTGAATCAATATGCACAGGACAGAGTCTCTGAGCAAATGATTAAGGACTGTAGGTTATACACAAGCTTCATAGGCAGGCATTTGCATGAGCTGTTGCACAATCGCCATCATCCCTCATCCCCACATACACACCCACACTCACCCTTGACAGCTAGTCACGAGACCTATTGCACTTTGAGAGATTGGATTGTTTTTTATCTGATTTTATTGCTATCTATTATTTTATTATGATGTTTGTATTTATTATGATGTATACTGTTTATTGATGTTTCTATTGCACTGCAGTCACTGATCGAGAAACGAAATTTCCTTCTCTTGTGTATGAAAATGTACAGTAAAAATGACTATAAAATCTTTGATTTGAAACGAACACACATGATTATTTAGAACAAAGAAGAACTTGTGGTATGGAAGTGAGTTTCTGTAGCCACACACACAGTTGGTGAGCCTCATCAGTTCACACGGCCTTGGAGTTCTCAGTAGTTTTCCATAAGTTCAATATAATACAGAGAATGGTACATGAAATCACAATAAGAATACAGTACATTTTTATAACATTTCACCTCCTGTTTATGATTTTATGTACAATCTGTTTCCCGATGCTTTTTCATGTGGACGGAAAACCCCTGTGGCAGCAACTTTGGGGGGGGCTAGGGGAAAGCATCCACATTATCCTGCTGCCACTTCACATTGTATTTACACAGTGTCTTCGTCCTCAATTCTCTGATCGTTATCAGATGAGCCAGCAGGTTCTTGATTCTGGCATAGCTGGACATTCTGATCCACAGTGGAGTGGATGGTTCTAGAATCAGAATCAGAATGTCTTTATTGTCATTGTATTAAAACAACAAAATTGAAAGTGCAGTCCTTAAAGTGCACAATAAATAAAATAACATAAAAAACAAACAAAATAAAATAAAAAAACGTAAGATCATCACTATAAAAAACATTCATAAAAAACATCCATAAAACCATGCAATAAAACCCATTAAACACTAGAATTATTTAATGTGTCCTGAGTTTAGTGCAGAAATGGCATTTGCACAGAAACTATTTCTGAGTCTGTAATTGTTTTCGGAGATCTATAATCATTGCTTTCAAACATGGGATTACATAGGTGGTGAATAGGCAAAACAACGTCAAGATCACAAATAGCGGTACTAAGAATTTCATGAGTACATAGTGCCACGGTCAAGTGGTCAACCATCCCCATGGATCCCAACTGCCTGTTTTAGAATCTCTGGCCTCCATTTTCTCCATTAATTCTTGTAAGTGATCATGGAGAAAAGTCAGATTTTGCGTTCCCCAATCACTGCACATTTGTCTCCCTGTTCAGCTAACAAGCCAAGTGCCATCCTATTTTGTAGAGTCATAAGTCTGAGGGCTTTTAATTCAGGAGTTAGAGATTTGGAACCTTTCAAGGTAGTCAGTGTTTTCCAAAGCTATTTCATTTATTCTGTGTGCACTGTTGATGGCACCGTACCACGGTAAAAGCGTTCCTAAGACAACTTTCACATCACAGATGCGTTTAGTGCCTCTTTTAATATGCCAGGGACCAGAATGGTATGACGTATTATTGTAAATTTGGATTGTCAGGTAGGCTAGGTGACAGCATCCACACCAACTTTTAGGCAGGTAGAGGTAACTGTGCATACCACATACCCAAACCATATTTGTGGGACAGCCGAAACTGTTGACCGACGGGAAATCGGTGATGACCTTAGTTTTATTGCCTATTCCCAGCTCCAACGCTGTCAAATTAATTGTTTCCTGCCAACAGCGGCCTTGTCATCCTATCAGAAACTGGCTGGTCATATTTGCCACTGACCTATTGGTTGTAGAGGAAAATGTACTGGCATTTCTCTTGTATGCTCCCTCAACTGAACAATCCCTGCAGCATGGTCAAATTGTATGCTTTTGTCACATTAAAGTGTTGCAGGGTTTCTGCCATTAATACTGTCATCGTAACGTTGACAGATACTGGCACTGGCATCAGTATGGGGCTGGTTGGAATGGACTGTAACAACTTAGAGCACACAGAACAGCTCTGATTTGTGTGTCTTCTAGGTAGTACTTTGCACGTTTGGTACCAAACATTGTCATGTTCATCTTTGTGGTCTATTTCATGTCTTTTGTCCCTAGTAATGAGTGAGCCTGAGTCTGGAGAGGGTTCCTCTGTTATGGAAGACTTCCTGCCTGGTTCCTGTCTCTAAGACCAGGAACCCCAGGGAGCCTAACCACTTCAGACCTGTGGCCCTCACTTCTCACCTGATGAAGACCATGGAGAGGATCGTCCTCAAGAACCTCCGTCCCCAGGTGAGCCAGTATCTGGATCCACTGCAGTTCGCCTACCAACCGAACATTGGAGTGGATGATGCAGTGGTCTACCTGCTGCACAGATCACTGACTCACCTGGAGAAACCCAGCAGCACTGTGAGGGTCATGTTCTTTGACTTCTCCAGTGCTTTCAACACCATCCAGCCTTCTCTGCTTAGGGTGAAGCTTGAAGGAGCGGGAGTAGACTGTCACCTGGCTGCTTGGACCATCGACTACCTCACCAACAGACCACAGTACGTGAGGCTTCAGGACTGTGTGTCTGATGTGGTAGTCAGCAGCATGGGGGCCCCACAGGGGACAGTGCTCTCCCCCTTTCTCTTCACCCTGTACACATCGGACTTCCACTACAACTCTGGGAGCTGTCACCTCCAGAAGTTCTCCGATGATACAGCCATTGTTGGGTGCGTATCTGAAGGGGACGAGCGGGAGTACAGGATGGTCATCTCTGACTTTGTGGACTGGTGTGAGCGAAACCATCTGCCGCTCAACGCCAGTAAGACGAAGGAGATGATCGTGGACTTCCGCAGGAGGAGGACACCCCGGACTGCACCGGTGAACATCCAGGGTTTGGACATTGACATGGTGGACACATACAAATACCTGGGTGTTCACCTCAACAACAAACTGGACTGGACACACAATACAGAGGTCCTGTACAAGAAGGGCCAAAGTCGTCTCCACCTGCTGAGGAGACTGAGGTCCTTTGGAGTGTGCAGGACTCTGCTCAGGACATTTTATGACTCTGTGGTAGCGTCTGCTATTTTCTATGCAGTGGTCTGCTGGGGAGCAGGGAGCACTGAAAGGGACAGAAAGAGACTAAACAGACTGGTCAGGAGGGCTGGTTCTGTCCTGGACTGTTCCCTGGACTCCATAGAGGAGGTGGGTGAGAGGAGGATGTTGTCAAAGCTCACATCCATCATGGACAATCCCTCTCACCCACTGCATGACACTGTGGGGTCTTTAAGCAGCTCCTTCAGCAGCAGACTGAGACATCCACCCTGCAAGAAAGAGCGCTATCGCAGGTCCTTCATCCCATCTGCTATAAGACTTTACAACATCAGCATCACTGGCTGATGTTAACATAAACTGAACTATATCATTACCACCCCAAACCATAAAATTTGCACAGACATTCTTGCACTGCACATCTTTGCACTTTTAAACTTTATTTTTATTTTTTCTGTTAAAAATTTTGCCACCCTTGTATATATTGTAAATAAAACTGCTGTAACAATGTAAATTTCCCCTGGAGTGGGGAGAAATAAAGAACTTTATCTTTTATCTTATCTTATGTTGAGAAACCATTCTGCTAATCCTAGCAGGAATATGAATGTAATAAGCAAACAACAGAGCCATTCACACTTATCCCACTGTTGTATTTTCCTGCGCCGTTGTCGCCCTTCAACAGCAGGTAGCGGCATTGTCAAGCTGTTATAAGCACAGTTTCTTTCCTAGTGATTCAAGAGCTGCAGGATCTTCATTGGGTTTGTTGCAACTGCACCTGTTGTTTTCAGTTGACTATGTAGCCCAGAACTTGACTCTATGAATCTGTGAAATTAACGTGTGCTTTGTTACAGTGTGACAAATACACCCAAGATGGTTTTTTCAGCAATCCAGCAGTTAGGGTGGTCAGCAAAACCTGATAGGGTCCTTCCCACCCGATCAGGTTTTGCCTGATCGGGTGGGAATGACTTTTAGGAAGAGCCAATCACCTGGTTTCTCTTCCGGGCCTGTAGGACCATTTGATGTTTCTGTGGGACGAGAAACAGAGGTGACAACTTCTGTTTTCGTTGGTTTGGTTTTCATATAATCAACTAAAATCATGTCTTCATCTTTTCCTATGCCATTGGTCAATTTAAATTGGGATCATTTGTATGGTCATCCAAATACTATTTCACAGGCTAAGGCCTTCTGCTGTTGGTAAGATTCTCATGCTTTGTAGAGCTAGTGGTCAACAACAAATCCAACTCTTCTCTGTTTCTTCCATATATTTCCTCTGTTTGGACTTTAATGGGTCATTGTTTCTTTCAACTAGTCCTGCTGATTGTGGATGATATGCACAATGGTTTTTTTGGTCAATGTGTAAGTTTAGGCCTAGTTTGGTGATGACTTCATTTACAAAATGTGTTCCATTGTTACTGTATAATTTCTCTGGAATGCCAAACCTGGGGATTATTTCTCTTACTAGAACTTTTGTTACTGTTATAGCATCTGTTTCAACATATTTTGAGTATGGATCTATAATTACAAGACACCATTTTTTTTACCTTCACTTTTATTCAGTTTTATAAAATCCATGCATAGGAGTTGAAATGGATGTTGTGGTTTCAGCAATTGTCCTCTTTTAGGTCACATGGCTCCTTGACTGCTATTTTTTTTTTTAGCACAGATCAAGCATTTATCACAAAAATTTTTTGAGTCATTTCAATACCCAAACCTCTTAAACCGTTGTTCTACCATCCTCACCATCCCTCCTGTTGAGACATGGCTCTGCCAGGGCTCACAATTGCTGCATATTTGTAAAAAGAGGATGGGAGAACAATTTTGTCTTCTGGTCATCTGAAAAGATTTGTTTGGTCAGGTTTGCAGTGGTGGTTATACCACTTGTGTTTTTCATTCTTTGGACCATTTTGTTGCATGTTTCTCAGTAGTCAGTGTCTAGAGATTATGGTGTTAATAGGGGTTGTTCTAGATAGGGTTGCTTAGCTGCATTTTTAGCAGTGTGATCTGCTTTGACATTTCCTCTAGAGATTGGGTCTTCATCAGATGTGTGTGCTGTGTATTTGCATATGGCTATTTTCTTTGGAAGTTGAACTGCTGCTATAAGATCTTTGATTAGTTGCTGGTGACTGATGGATTTACCTGTAGAGTTAACCATTTCTTGCCTATTCCATTGTGCTGCAAAAGTGGTGATGGTGGAGAAAGCATATTGGCTATCTGTTTAGATAATAACTGTTTTACCTTTTGCAAGCTTGCATGCAGCTGTCAATGCTATTAGTTCTGCTGCCTGTGCAGATAGGTGACATGGAAGTGGTCTGGCTTCAACCACTTTAGTATGTGTAACTACTGCATAATCTGTGGTATTAGTGCCATCTCTTTGTTTAGTGCACAAGCCATTTACAAAAAATTCTAAATTTGGTTGATGCAGTGGCACATCAGTGAGATCAGGTCTTGGTAACACAGCTGCTTCTACCTCTTCTGGAAAGTCATGAGGCTCATCATCTTCCGTAGTGGGCAACAGTGTTGCTGGGTTAAACCCTACACATCATAATATGTGGGGTTGAGAGTATGGTAGCCATGCATGAACGATGGCGTGCAGGTGATGGAGTAGCTATTTTTGTAACAGGACTGAAACAGCATGCGGCACTTTTACAGCAAGATTATGGAACAAAACAATAGATGCTGATGGTTTTATTGCCATTTTTACAGCAATTACTGCTTGTAAACACGGTGTTGATGCTCTAGAAACACAATGTAATTTGGATGAGTAATAAGTTACTGGTTTCATCTTGTCTCCGTAAGGTTGCAATAATACAGATGTCATATGTCCAGTTTTGCAGTGTACCATTTGGAAAAAAGGTTTAGCATAACTTTAATTCTGGCTCCTCTTTCCAGTGTTTCATTCTTGTAATGTTTCATTTTGCAGTGCCTCACAGATGTATTCTGTGCTGCAATCCACTGGGTACAGCATACAGTTACCCAAGCAAATTCTAACATAAAAACATGGACACATATTCTGGCCATAATCTATACAAACATTCAGAAATGTTGAAGGCATCTGTATATTTTAGCTAAAAACACTTGAAGTATGTTGACATTCGGTATCTTGTTACTAGTACTGTCGAAAAAGATTTTTAAAAAATAGACAAATATTCTTGAATTTCAAAGAAAACAAGGGTTACTGGAAAAATATCTCTTATGCCTCTATACAGTTATGGACGAAATTATTGGGACCCCTGGAATTTTTCCAGAAAATACACCATTTCTCCTAGGAATTGTTACAATTACAAATGTTTTGGTATACATGTGTTTATTTCCTTGATGTGCATTGAAAAAACAAAAAAGCAGAAGAAAAATCCAAAATTGACATAATTTTATGCTACTTGAGATATGTTTCGGGTCATTGTCCTGCTGGAACACCCATGACCTCTGACACAGAGCCTGCTTTCTGGCCCTACATTGCAGCCCAAAATATTTTCATAGTCTCCAGATTTCATGATTCCTTGCACACTGTGAAGGCACCCAGTGCCAGAGGCAGCAAAACAGCCCCAAAACATCTTGAGAACCTCTACCATGCTTGACTGTAGATACTGTGCTCTTTTCTTTGTAGGCCTCATTCCATTTTCTGTAAACAGTAGAATGACGTACTTTTCTAAAAAGCTCTACCTTAGTCTCATCTGTCCACAAATCGTTCTCCCAGAAGGATTGAGGCTTACTCAGGTACATTTTTGCAAACTACAGTATGACTTTTTTATGTCTCTTTGTCAGCAGTGGGGTTTTCCTCGGTCTCCTGCCATAGTGCTTCTTCTCATTCAGATGACAACGTATGGTCCAAGCTGACGCTTTTGCACCTTGAGTCTGCAGGACAGCCTGACTTTCTGTGGAAGTTGACTGAGGATGTTTATCTACCAGTCGAATTATCCTGCGTTGCATTCTTTCATAAATTTTTCTCTTCCGTCCCCATCCAGGGAGATTAGCCACAGTTCCATGGGTTGTAAACTTCTTGGTTATATTGCACACAGTGGACAAAGGAACTTCAAGATCTCTGGAGATGATCTTTTAACCGTGAGATTGTTCATATTTTTCCACAACTTTGCTTCTTAAGTCCTCAAACACTTCTCGACTCTTCTTTCTCTTCTCCATGTTTGGTGTTGCACACATCACAAAGGTTGAGTCAACCTTTATACATTCTAATTTGCTTCAGGTGTGATTTCTATATTGCCAGCACCTGTTACTTACCACAGGTGAGTTTAAACAAGCATCCCATGCTTGAAATAAAATGATTTACCCACAGTTTTAAAAGGGTGCCTACAATTTTGTCCAGCCCATTTTTTGAGTTTTGTGTAAAATTATGTCAATTTTGACTTTTTTTCTTCTGCTTTTTTGTGTTTTACCAATGCACATCAAGGAAATAAACATGCATATAGCAAAAACATTTGTAATTGCAACAATTTATGGGGAAAATGGTGTATTTTCTGGAAAAATTCCAGGGGTGCCAATACTTATGTCCATGACTGTATATGAGGCACATGTTTAAACAGATGTTGTTTAAAAAAAAAAAAAAAATAAATCAATAGCCTAGGCAATTCTTGTTGGGACCACATGCAAAGTGGAATAAATGAATTATATTTTCTTTGTTAGTGTAACTATTATTTCCTGTGTATGTTCCTAGGACTCTGTACCAATTGTGTCCAAGGAGGAGCATGAACAGCTTTTGTACTTCTGCTCCATTCAGTTGGCAAGTCTGTGTTAGTCCTCACACCCGTCTCCCATTCGTTTATATTTACTTTGCAAGGTGTAACACCTTCAGCAGCTTTTCTCATGTCTTCTTGGGTCCATGGGCTGAATACGCACATGATGGGTGCTTAAGGGTTCTCTGTTGTTCCTTGAATTGGGTTTGGAACCTCTATCATTGTACACTGCAGTATTTCTGTTTGTTCTGGATTTTGAGCCCAATAGGTCTCAGGCCTTGTAGAAATGGGTTAGTGATTTTGCCCTTATTAGCTCTTGTGTGGGCTGACACTGGTGAGGTGAATGGGCTGATGTCTTTAAACAAATTTGTCAATGAAGCATTTGATTGTTTTTGTAATTCAGGACACATTTTTTGGAACAGGCAGAGTGGGAGGGGGATGATGTATTTGCACATCAGTTACTCTGCCTGCTGCTCCCTCCTGTTGTTCATTTTGTAGCGCTGCCTGCTCTGGTTGTGGTGGCGTGGTAGCTGGGCATGGGCGTCCCCTCACTCGGCTGACAGCATTTACATCTTCCTTGTCTTCTAGTAGCATTTGCTGCTGTTGCTGTTTTAATGCTTGTTGTTCCTGCCACTTTTTAACTGCTTCCTTTGTTTTCTTCTTCTCCTCCCTTTTCTCTTTGGCTTCTCTATGTTTCACTGCTTGACTCAGCCATTTATCTGCTGCCTCATAACCCTCTTTCTTCTTTCTATTTTCATCACTTCTACAAACAATCTGTAACTTACTGATTCCCTACATTGTAGAGAGTAGACAACAAAAATAGGACTACCTTTTGACTTGCAACGACTCTGCTTTATTTCTTTAAGATCTCGTCACCCTCCTGTGGACAGGAGGCCTCTTTTGAGCGTCTAAATTAAGATGGAGGTCTTTGTTTCAGGAGTCCAGGAGTCCCCCATGCATTATTTCAGCCCCAAGCCTGTCCAGAGGAGAGATATTGGGATCCAGCTTGGAGGACCAAGAAAATGTTTGGAAATTTCTTCCTTAGTGGAGTCCTAACTGCTCCTAATAACACTAAGAATCGTCTCGTTCAAATCAAATTCTTGACTTGCAGCAAGTGAATCAATATGCACAGGACAGAGTCTCTGAGCAACTGATCAAGGACTGTAGGTTACGCAGAAGCTACATAGGCAGGCATTTGCATGAGCTGTTGCACAATCGCCATCAAACATACAAACATTAATATTTAGAATAAAGAAGAACTTGTGGTGTGATCAAACTCAGTGAGAGTGAGTTCTTGTAGTCACACAAACAGTTGGTGAGTCTTATCAGTTCACACGGCCTTGGAGTTCTCAGTAGTTTTCCACAAGTTCAACATAATACAGAGAATGGTTCATGAAATCCTAAAAAGAATACAGTACATTTTTATAACAGATTCCTACCATGAAGCATGGAGGAGGAGGGTGATTGTATGGGGATGCTTTGCCGGTGGCACTCTTGGGGATTTATTCAAAATTGAAGGCACAGTGAACCAGCCACTACCATTCTGCAAGGTAAAAGTACTAACCACCAAGCCTCTATGCAGTAGACAGGGTCCTGTTGTTTCAAGAGTGCAACAGCAGTCTTCTTTGGTTTGGTACAAAGCTCATTTAGTCTGAGTTATTTATTGTCCAGGTATTGATGTCCTCAGAGCTGGCAGCGGAATGGGTGACTGGGATGGTGAGAGAGCAGTGGGTGAGAGGCAGTTGCTGTTATAAGACGCCTGAGTGTGTGGAGGCCATGTGCTAGAACACCAGTGACTTCTGTCAGTGTTTCTGTCCATCATCCAGCCATGCTTCAACCAGTGCACTATCTGCTTCTAGCTTCTGCTGTGCTGCTCTGCAACGCTGCACCCACGGTCAGTGTCTTTTTGTCTTTGTATAATAATAAGCCATATGAATATGTTCATAAACTATAATAAATATTATTGAATTATGATTATGTTCTTTACTTGTGTCTATAGACTTAGTAGATTGTGAGATTCCATTAAAAAAAAAACAACAGTGAATGGACGTAATACAAAATTAGCTCCAGATGAGCTCAATTAAATATGAAATTTACATCACATATTATTACTACTAAGTTGAGGTTTGATTAAGTTTCCACTCAGATTACAGTGCAGGAGGTAAACATTCAGGTAAAGTTAATGTACCTGAATACAGCATGTGCTGTAAATAAGTTTAAGTTCATTCATCTTAGAAACATATACCGTATTTACCTGCTCCCTTAAAAATGTGACTTAACTGCACTTCAGTTGATTATTTAGTTTAAAATCATCTCATGAGTTGTCAGTTGTCAGTGACCTGTCTTCCCTGGTCCACTGTCATTATGTACATGGTGCTCAGCTCATCTTCTGCTGTAAGCACAAGAGATAATGGCTCTGTGAACAGAGCAACAGCACAGATCATGTTTGCAAAGCTCACACCACAAGTGTCTCTTTTACACTCCTTAGTTCAAATGCTTTCTGATTAATGTAATTACGGTATATCTATGGATGTAAAAGCATTGTATTCTATGTAATTTTGAAAATCCTCAAACTAAGAATCTCATTCATGTTCTTGGTTGTGGTGACTTGAATGTAATACTTCTTATGACTGTTTGCTTTGTCAGATTGGTTTAGATTATTATTCTTCCCTGGTTTAAAACTAGCCTCTGCTGTGTAACCAAAACACTGGTCAAACTGAAATGCAAAGTGGGTATTTAACCTTTTCATTCATTTCCTGTGATACTGTTTTCTTGTACACAGCTAAAATGGAAAATTCTTCAGTACATCTTTAAGGACTGCTCATACGTGTCTGTTTAGAACATAGAACGGAATCTGCTTAGCTTTAATTTGACTGTAATAAATGAAACAAAAGGTTTTTTTGTGCTTACTTGGGTGTTGCAGCTTGTTAAATTCCTGACCTAAAGAAATAAAACTGCTGGCTTTTATTTTTGTCAGCTCAATATTTTACTATGAATTAATTTAGTGAAAAAGACTGAGTCAATAATGAAAACCAGATAAAGCCTGGATGATCTTAACTGTAGTTAACTGCTTAATTCAGTGAAATGCCTTGTATGTTGCTTTGTCATATTACTTAATTGAGCGTTACTTTTTATACTATTTAAAAGCACTGTGTTGTAAAAAAAAAAAACAACATATAATTAACTTTTAAGCTCTTATTTGACAATATTGAGAAACCATTAGATGCACATTTTATGAAAGATATTGCTTACACCATGGTCTTGTAAATAAAACAGTGCATTGAACAGTGGATAACTCTGGTAACACATAATGCTTGAGGGTGTTTGGTATAACAGTGAGCAGTGGAGGATGAAGTCACTGTGATCAATTACTGCAAAATACAGCCAAATTATGTTTTTAGCCAGAGACAAGAGAAGGAATTATAAGCAAGCTACTGTAAAAACTAACAAAAGAATAGACTTGGTTTAGACAGATAAGAACATATTTTATAACTTTAATGTGATAACCCGAGGTAGGCCATTTTCAGATTTACATTTTTTATTTTTACGTCAAGTTAAATAAGTTATTTTTAGTTTCTATGATATATTTAATAGACTAAAATTTGCCATACACTGATGCCTTTGAATAAATTTTCCCAGTTGATAGAAATGTAATTTGACAATGTTTTGTTTTTGTTGTTTTAGGTATTTTAATGCCATATGCATTTTAAGGCATCAAACTGAATTGGTAGATCTTAGATCTTAATTCTAAATAATAATGATTGAAGGCACATTGTTATTTATGGTATATGTCTGTAATTCATAGTTTAGAAATTTTAAAAGAAAAAAAATGTTGTAATTCACAGGTAACTACAGTTACAGTTAATACTGGTTATAGTGGCAACATTATATAAATACAGAAAGTCTAGTAATACAATACAATACAATACAATACAATAACTTTATTAATCCCCGAAGGGAAATTCAATTGTCTGGGTTCTCAACTGTTCACTTTAGAATTAAATAGTCTAATTGCTGATGGTAAGATTTTCTGAATCTTTCAGTCCTGCAGTGCAGGGATAGGAACCGTCCACCAATGTTTTGTTGTTCATTGAGGCAGATATGAAGTGGATGATCCATGTTTGTCAGAATGGCCTCCATCTTTCTAAGTGCCTGTCTCTCCACCTCATCCTCCAATGAGTTCAATCTGATTCCAACCACAGAGCCAGCTTTTTTAACCACTTTGTTCAGACGCCTTGCATCCTTGTTTTTTATACTGCCTCCCCAGCAGACTGCAGCATAAAACAGGACGCTTGCTACTACAGACTGATAAAACATCTGCAGCATCTTACTGCAGATGTCTAATGATCGAAGTCTTCTGAGGCCAAAAAGTCAGCTCTGGCCCTTTTTGTAGATGAAGTCTATGCTTTTAGACCAGTCCAACTTATTATCAAGGTGGACACCTAAATATTTATACGAGGTCACCACCTTGATGTCTACGCCACAAATGTTCACTGGCTGAAAAGGGGGTTTGGATCTGCAGAAATCGATGATCATTTCCTTTGTCTTTGAGGCGTTGAGTAGCAGGCAGTTTTTGTGACTCCAGTCACTGAAGGCACTTATCAGATCCCTGGATTCAGCTTCATGTCCATTTCTGATACATGCCATGATAGCAGTGTCACCAGTATTTCTTAATGTGGCAGGACTCAGTGCTGTATTTGAAGTCTGATGTATACAGTGTGAACAGGAATGGAGCCAGGACTGTTCCTTGTGGAGCCCCAGTACTGCTCATTAATGTCCCAGAAACACAGTTCCCCAGCCTGACAAACTGTGGCCTTCCTGTCAGGTAATCTATGATCCAAGAAACACAGGAAGGATCCACTCCCATTTCTGTGAGCTTGTCTCTAAGTATGGTGGGTTGGATGGAGTTGAATGCGTTTGAAAAATCAAAGAACATGATTCTCACATAAACTCCAGTTTCCTTCAGATGAGACAGGGCACGGTGAAGCATGAAGAGGATGGCATCATCCACTCTAATGTGTTCTTTGTATGCAAACTGCAGGGAATAGAGTTTGTCTTTGACCTCAAGCCTCAGTAGGTGTAGAATCAGCCGCTTCAGAGTTTTCATGATGTGTAAGGTAAGGGCAATAGGTCTGTAGTCATTTAGTTCAGCTGGACATTTGATTTTTGGTACCGGTACAATACAGGATGTTTTCCATCGAGCAGGCACCCACCCCAGCTGTAGACTCAGGTTGAAGATCCTGTGGAGAGGTTGACACAGTTGTGCAGCACAGTCTTTAAGCAGTCTTGGACACACACTATCTGGGCCAGCTGCCTTCCCAAAGCAAAGTCTCCCAAGCTCCAACATCAGCCCTGTCTCTGTGACAGAGAAGGGTACGGGTGCTAGAAGGGAAGTGGTTGCAGCTGTGGAGACATGTGTAGGAGACGGAGAAAGAGAAGAAGGAGCTATAGTGGGGATTTCTGTATGTTGAGGAGAAGCAGGAGGAGCAGCAGTGGAAGTAGGTGTGTCCACAGTGTCATATCTGTTGAAGAACAGGTTGAGTTCATCAGCTCTTTCCACATCACCCACTATTGGCTCCCTTTTCTTTATCTTGTTATGTCCAGAGATGGTACTGATTCCTCTCCACACATCACAAATGTTGCTGTGTTGAAAATTCCTCTCTATCTTCTTTTTGTATTCAAGCTTTGCCATCTTCAGTCTCTTCTTCAACTCATGTTGTACTTCTTTGAGTCATTCTTTGTCACCATCTCTAAAAGCTTGTTTTTTCTGGTTGAGGATTGCCTTTATGTCGCTTGTGATCCAGGCTTTGTTATTGGGGAAACAGCGAACAGTCTTTGCAGGTATGACTGTGTCTCTACAGACGTTGATGTAAAACAACAGTAAAACAATCAACCTGTCTGTCAATGTTCATACTGTCTTCATCTGTTTCCAGAAGCACATTCCAGTCTGTTGATTCAAAGCAGTCCTTTAGAGCTTCACTAGCTTGAGGAGTCCACCTTCTGATTTTGACTTTAGTTGCAGGCTGTCTCAGCATACAAGGTTTGTAACAGGTCTGTAGATAAACCAAGTTATGATCTGACCTGCCCAGTGGTGGTAAGGCAGTAGCTCTGTAAGCTTCTTTGACATTGGCATACAGCAGGTCTAGGGTTTTATTTTCTCTGGTAGGGCAGTTAACTGTGTAAATCTGGTCAGGTGAGAGGAGAGGTTGACATGATTGGAATCTCTTGATATTATTGTGTGCCTCAGGATGTTGGGTCTGTATCCTAGCAACAGTATCATGCAAAACATCACACAGAACCAAGTCAGTTGCCTTGGGTGGGATGTATACAAGTATGGTTATGATATGACCAAACTCCCTTGGAACATAATATGGCCGAAGGGCAGCTGCCAACAGTTCAGTGTCTGGACAACACAATTTCTCCTTAACAGTTATATGTGAGGAGTTACACCATCTCTGGTTAACAAATAAAGCCAGACCCCCTCCTTTGTTCTTGCCACTAGCTTTAGCATCTCTGTCTGACCTTATGAGGGTGAAGCCAGGTAGATCCACAGTTGAGTCTGAGTTGTTTTGATTCAGCCAGGTTTCAGTAAAACACAGGAGACTGCATTCACGGTATGTTTTGTAAGTCTTCACCAATGTCTCCAGCTCACCACTTTTGTTTGGCAGAGAGTTGACGTTTCCCATGATGAGTGATGAAAGAAAGGGCTTATATCTCCATTTCCTAGCCTTCACCTTTGCACCAGCAGGGCAACCACGAAAACACCTCAAGATGTCCACTGGAATTAGGTGTTGCTGTCCAGATTTGTTCTGTCTCAATGAAAAAAGCTCCTCTCTTGAATAAACTCTTCTCCCAGCAGAAACCTCCATCAGCAGCCGACAAAACACAACAAAATATGAAACAATACAGCAAAAATTTAAAACAGTTATGAGACACCAAACTTTGCAGTCACTTTCAGAGGCGTGGGTTCTGGAAAATGATAGTATAAAACAGTAAAGTAATAGTATAAAACAGTAAACCTCATACTTTATAGTAGAGCACTATAATCAACTATACAATAATTAATTGTTTCATAAATAAAAAACAAACAAAAACAACAGTAAAACACTAGCAACTACAGATGCCAATGTTTAGAAGGAAATTTGTTAAAGTGAGAAGTCCTATCTGTGCTGCAGGAGAAACATGGAGGTTCCGACACCAAGTGTCCTCTGATGGTGAAAATCCTGGACGCAGTGAAAGGGACTCCAGCTGGATCAGTGACACTCAAGGTGTCTCAGAAAGCTGCTGATGGAGGATGGACTCAGATTGCAAATGGGTATGTACTTTCTAAAATGAAAAGGACATAAATACAGATTATCTATGTAATGTGTATAAAGCATGCAGACAGATTTTACTGCTCCCCACTACAGAGTGACGGATGCCGCTGGAGAGATTGACAATCTAATCACAGAGCAGCAGTTCCTGGCAGGAGTGTATCGTGTTGAGTTTGATACCAAAGCTTACTGGAAGAATGTGGGGAGCACACCATTTCATGAAGTAGCTGATGTGAGTATAAACTAATGCATCACAACTTCATGCCACTATTGCCACTATTGCTGTACATGAAGAATTCATGGAATACCACTATGCAACGAACCAAAATACTGCCCTGGGCATAAAGGCCAAAGGCTGAATACACAAACAGACATAGATCAACAAAGCCAGAACAGCAGAGCAGGCACATGCAGAAGTGGGGGTGGAGGGGGCTCTAGCATCTGCCCCTTTTGTCCTTGATGCCCAAAGTGCCCTTTTGTCAAAGTTGTTTTTTTTTTTTTAATTTATTTAATTTTATTTAATTTTGTTTTTTCTAAGTGTGTGTGTGTAAAAGTATTTGAGGCCCAAAATAATAAATAAAACAAAAATTTAAAAAAATAGTAATTCAGATCGACCCTCGGTCGGTCACGTGATCTACGTAGACGTCCCTCACTGCTCTGACATGTCCAGATGATGTTCCCTGTAGCTCAGCTTTAGCGCTGCTAGTCCAGAAACCGGAGACTCGAGGGAGGACTTCAACAACTGATGGTCCTGATGGTGAGGAGGTTTTGCAGCAGTGTATTCTAGATGACTGACGAAGTGAAGTGAGCATCCTGTGTGTGTGTCTGACTCTAACACACCTCTCATCAGTTCTAGCCGCTAGTTAACCACAGTGTGCTCAGAGGATAAAGTCTGCCAGGCTTCTTTTTGTTTCTGTATGTTTCTTTTGTCAAGGACAAAGTGCATCAGAGAGATGTATTATTTTACTGTCACTGAGTTGCAGTGTTTCCTGTTTCTAGAGGCAATGAGGCAGAGGTTATGTTATTTCACTGAAACTATGTAGCCTACATGCATATTCACATAATTTTGGACAATTGCAGTATAAATTCAATAACAATAATAATTAGAAGAATTTGAATTGTGATTTTCTCAGCCTCTCATTTAAAGATATCAGTACTTGTTTATAACATTTGTATATATAGACAAATGAAATATAATATGCATAAATATAAAATATATAACTTTTATAACCTTGCTGTCTTGCGTAAAGTGGATAGTCAAACTGAATAAAAGCACAAATACATTTAAATACATGATTTCTGTATCATTTAGTTTTTTGTTTTTTTGTTACTTTATTATTAGCACTACGGATAATAAAGGGCAGATTATGAATCAGCACCATGGAGCAAATCCATGACTACACAGTATATGTCTTAAAAAGGTATGAAATTTAAAAGCAAGGACTCCAGGAAGAGTAGCCACAGTTAAACAGTCCAGTGTCTAATGGTGATCTAAATTCAACTGCAAAATAATAATGGTTTGAAGAGTCCAATGGTGACCACATCAGGGTTTGAACCACTGATCTTCTGATCAGTAGTCCAGAGACTTAACCATTGCACCACTGCTTCCATGTGACTTTCTTCCTGACCATGGGTTCCTACAATTCAGTCAGTTATGTTGTAAGGTATGTTTTTATATGGTGTTTCATATTCATGCTCTATGTGCCTCC
Source organism: Amphiprion ocellaris (assembly GCF_022539595.1). Lineage (NCBI taxonomy): Eukaryota > Metazoa > Chordata > Actinopteri > Pomacentridae > Amphiprion > Amphiprion ocellaris. Next base: position 9,381,871 of record NC_072767.1, on the reverse strand, counting down.
TTTTAACTTTGAGCACCTGCCCCTCCAAAGGTCTCTGCACGGCCCTGCAGCAGAGCGAACAACAGATACACCATAGAGCTACGGAGGTTAACAGATACAAACCAAAGCAATTGTTTTCAAACTGCTTTTTGACTGGGGTTCAAAAAGTTGGATAATTATCTTCATTATATTATTCTTCTGTTTGTCCACAGTGTGAATTAATAAATGATGTCTGTTTTAGTTACAATGTCTGAAGTGAAAATTCTGCATATATTATGTACCCGTGTTTTATAAGATTTACAATTGTGAAAAAAGGGCTCACAAAGTGGAACAGATACTCTTTTGTCTGAATATTTGTGCACCACAAAATAAATTTATGTTTTTAAAGTTCTGTGCACCAACTTCCACTGGTACAAAAACAATACAGTGCAAAACTGGTGATGTGAGTTCAGATCTTGAGGGTCAATATATAATTGCAAGACTTTTTGTAACATAGTTGACAGGCACCATTGTTGACATTTTTGCTGTTTTCAGGCCTAAAATCAACATTGCCGCCTATAACCAAACACCACATAGCATTTTTACAGAGAGATTCTTCTAAATATTATATATACAATTGAGTAAAATTGAAAGTTATTTATAAAGACATTGTAGTAAACCTATTGAAACTTGACTCACACATTACTTTATATTAAATAACTCAGAAAGACTTGGAGTCTTGCCAGTCTTTTCTTCAGGAGGAAATGACATCATGTGGAGCAGGTCATGTGATCTGGAATTAACACACTTCCTGGAGAGGTGTTTTTGTAATGGGTAACTAAGTTGAACGTGATTTCTTGGACACAGATACAATTTGCTATTTTCCATTAAAAAAATTTGATAGATTGCCAAACAAAATATCTGTGATGATTATCTCAACTTAATAAAAAGAACACAATCAAAAATACTTTTTAAGAAGCTCATTTTATTATTTTTTTAGCTAATTAGAAGGTGGTTGTTATTAAATTTGGACGGTTATTTAGTCGACATTTTAGTGATATTCAGTCATTTTTATTAATAAATGATTTTTTCCATAATAATTAATTATGGAATTTGTAAAGACATGATCATAATGAACATAAAAAACATATTTTTTTTAACTTTTAGTAAAAATGTATGCAGGATATATCCCATGGACTTCAAAAGTCCCTCAAATATATTTTGACCCTTAATTTACGCATTCGTCATTTATGTAGTAGTTGGAAATCCACAAAAACAGAATATTTAGGAAATATTAATTTTATTTCATTGTATCATTGATTCAGAATCTGCAATACTAGATAAGTATATCAAATAATCTCTGATTATGAGAAAGTAGTATGAAAACTATTTAAACATGAAATACTTAGTCACATTTTTTAAAAAAAAGTTATTTTCATTGAATTTCAACAACCAATTAAGTAGATATGACATTGTACCACAAAAACAAAAATATTGTGAGATATAACATCCACCCATCCATCCATTATCTATCCACTGCTTAACCCTCATTAGGGTCGCGGTGAGCTGGAGTCTATCCCAGCTGACTTAGGGTGAAGGCAGGGGACACCTGGACAGGTCACCAGCTGCTACACATAGAGACAGACAACCAAGCACCCTCACATTCACACCAACAGACAGTTACAATCACCAATTATTAACCTCAGCATGTTTTTGAACTGTGTTAGGAAGCTGGAGTGCCCTGTGAGAACCCATGCATGCACAGGGAGAACATGTAAACTCCATGCTGAAAGATCCCAGGCCCAGGATCTTCTAGCTGCAAGGCAACAGGGACAACCACTGAGTCACTGTACAGACCAAAATATAACAGAGAAAATATATTATTTAATTTGGGCATATTCTTCGGCCCACTTTGTCAGTATAAACCTTTGGATGAGCCTTGTCTTGTACTTCTGTTAAATTTTGGGGGGAATTATTGCTGGATAATGTCATTCTGATTGCATTAGCTTGTTATACCTGCTGAATCAGTTATAGAAGTTCAATGAAAATAACATTTTCAAACAAATAATAATTGAGTGGTAAATTTAGTCTCAGGATCATTGTGGAAACTGGATTCTCTTGCTTTGTGTTCTATTGGGAATAAACTTAGATATGCTATATCACAGATATTATTTCAATATCCATAGTTTAGGATACACATTTCAAGTAAATCACAAATTGTTGAACAGAAGTCTGGTGACGATTTGACGCCATTACTGTATGAACAAAAAATCCTTGTGATTTAATGACCAATCACACCACTGCTCTTAAAGTCAGTCAGCAAACAGTGACTTTTAAATTCTGAACAATCAATGTAAACAAGTGTGCAGTAAAGCAGAGGTGATAGCGAGAGACTATTCCAGAGGGACAAGTTCTCTGTTTTCTCTTTTGAGTATTGAAGTTTCTAATGCTGACGTTTGCCCAATGACAAAGAAGCTCAAATGGTGCAGACATCAATTTATAAACAGCAACCTGACTGACGCTTTGATGAATGCAGATTCCCACAAGATTTTGAGAAAACTCAACATATCAGGGATGAAGGAGAAATATGAAATGTAGCTGTTTATTGACTAAAAGAACTGCAATGTTTGTGGTTGATACGCGTGGATTGTGTGGCAACTGCTATTAGAAAAAAGGGCAATTCGTGGTTTATATCAAATGCACAAAACAAGTTGTGTAACTCCCAGCGCATGTTTTGGTTTTGTGAAACAAAATGATGTGCATTTGAGAGTATAGCAATAAATGTGTCTGTCAATGACCCTGTGTGTGCAGGTGGTGTTTGAGGCCCATTCTGAAGGTCATCGTCACTACACCCTGGCCTTGCTGCTTAGTCCGTACTCCTACACCACCACAGCTGTAGTCTCCGACGCACAACATTGATATGCATCACAACAACTGAAAGTGTTTGTGTGTGTATTAAAATTTGTGTGATGTCATGTGATGTATCGTGGAAAATAAATGAGACAGGTCAGGCAGGTTTTCAAGAATATGGCAATGATGTGTTTATTTTTTCTTAACTTGACCAAGAAAAAAAACTTTCTAAAGTGATGCTAAAACATCTGACGTAAGCTGGTTGATTTGGTCTGTTAGAACATCGCAGAAGTCTGACAATGGGCTGGAAGGTTTGGGGGGAGGGGGGCGCTCTAGCACCTGCTTCTGAGCCAGAGAACTGAAGGAACTGAGCATGTGCAGAGTTGCTGCTACATAACATGTTTAGAGGCCTGGCTCAGTGTGGAAATCAATCTTCAACATGGACTTGTGAACATGAAAAAGTTGTGATTAGTCACTCAGAAGATGCAGAGAAACAAAGAAAAAGAAATATTACGCTTCCTACATGACGCTGTGATGGAAGTGATGCAGTTAAAGCACCCACACTGAATTCAGCAGGGCAGGGGGAAACATGTTCCATTTCAGTCCTTTTCCAGCCAGAAAGCACTCGTGATATTGAGAAAATGTCTCCACTCTCATTCAGCCACAACTTATCAGCCAGTGTGGCCATAGAGATACTTAAACATAATCAAATCTTTTATCGAGAAAGAACTATATATTTGCAGATCTTTAACAATATAAATAAGTAAAAGTGTTTATGATTGACTAGTTTGACAAAATCTCAGTAAAAAGTCAACTTACTGAGAATCTTCTGGAGTTTTTTGGCCACATCTCTCAGCCTTCATCAGCAAATGGAGTTTGTACAGCAGAAGTGGAGATGATTTGGTACTGATGTTTGACCCCCAAAAAATACTAGCTGACAATAACACCGGATGGTTATGCAACACAATTCACAATACAAACAGCAAATTGAGCAATACTCATTCTGAATACACAAACATTTAAGGAAGAGACAAATATCTTAAATTTGTTCTTTTGGAGTATATTTTGGCATTTTCTTAAGACTGCATTATTAATGTATCTGCAATACACTAATATCTACTCATTTATCCATTAATCATTATGCTACATGGTTCATCTGCAGATGAAGGCCACAACAACGGCTGAAACTCTTCCAGTGTAACTTGCAATAAAAAAATGTATTGGCTAATTCAGTTTATCGGATATTGGAAGAATGGCTGAATTGTGTCCCAGCTATCTATCAAGCAAGACAATTTGGAGTCTATCAAGAAAGGTTTCAGCACACTCTGGTAGACAAACTATATGACATCAACATTTCTAAATTACTTGTAACATATCTTTGGCCTTTGTGAAACTGCCAGCAAGAACATGGGTTAGGATCTATCTGTGATAAATTGCTGATACAATCCTTCATCAGTCAGGTTGTAATTCTTAACATGTAGGAGAGTCAAAGAAAGAGACATTTTCATACAATGTCATACGTACTTGGGCAACATGGAATAATACAGACTGCAGCATTGCTACAAACTTTCAGGCTGCAGATTGAAATGGAATGACCAAAAACTTCAGGGCCCAGACTATTTTTAAGACTGCCAACATGAAAACATCACAACATCGTGCTGTTCAGGAACCACTCCTAGCTCTGGTGCTGTTTACAAAAGAAAAGCCTCTGTGTACCTGCTATTATGATCATGCACATGAAAACTGGGTGGAAAGTACATTATTTTGTCCACATATGCAATTTTATGCTAGGCCATGCAGAACAAAGACTATAAAAGAGGTTTTAGGTTGCAGCTACTGTTTGTGAATCAGCCTCACAGCTGCAGTAATTTGTGCTTGAAATGGCTGCTGATAGGATATCTGATTGTATTCACTCTTTTGGAGGGATGTGGAGTTTGGTATATATGGATTTCTTAGCAAATGGAATGAAACCTCTGCTAAACTGGCATGTTTAAAGTGTGCACTGCCCTCGCAGCTCAGTCTTTGTGCATGTTACCAAGACTTTTAACATGATGCACAGGAAGTCATAATGGATTGTTACATGATCCACCATGACTGTAAAAACTGGAGTGGACAGATGAAGCAAAGTGTTCCACCAGATAATTTAGATGATGAGCAAATCATGAACATAAATAATATATTCCACCCTTAGTCTCTCTTGATATGATTAATAAAAATATCAACATCTTCACTTGCAGGTGAAGTGAACGTAAAAAGAAAGAAATCAAGTCACAAACACTGCAAAATGAAATATAGCTGTCCGATGTTGAACACATTATCTGAACTGTCGAATATACTTTAAAGTTCTGATAGTCAAGAGATGAAAAGCGCTAAAGTATGTCTCAGCTGATCCATGGTCCCACTGACCTGAATTTGAGTCAAGGCCAAAAAAAGGGGGGGAAAAACAAGAGGCAAGCTGATCGCACACTAATTATTTCCCAGTTTAGCACTTGGTATCTGGATCAGCTTTGGCCCAGCAAACTACACACAATGCAAATTTATAAGAGTAATAGATTGCTGGCTGATTGGAAGCATTGGGCTCTATGCAAAGCCAGAATGTGAGTGACCTGCACTCAGTGCTGTGTCTGAATACATTCGGTACAAAATGAATCAGTTTTGCTGCCGTTCTGTCCAGTGTAAACACAATTCTGGATTACATGTATTTATTTATTTCTCTCCTTTACGTTTTCCAGGGAAGTTTGTTATTAGTTTTAAAGAATTCCCTTTAAATGCCTTGCATCTCCCAGAGCGCATTTTTCAATGTCCAAGAAAAGCAGTTGCCATAAAACCACACTGTAAATACTGGTACAGGTAATGTCTTAACTTGGGCTGTTGTAGACAACAATAAGAAAATATATTTCATGAAAGGTACAAGAGTTCATCTTTCTAAGAGTATTATCTGTTTTTTGGGGCACGACCAAAAAAGGTTGCAAGTACAGAGGATTTCGTGGAATCCCTTGCTAAACTATGTCAATATGTGAATATATTCACAGACAAAAACTTGAGTACTTATTCTGAGATACTTGGTATGTGAAATTAAACTGAGCGATAGAGATTCAGAAATCAGTCTTGCTCTGCACAATGTTAGACTGCTTGGTGATTCTGCTCATAGTGCCAATCTGATCCACATAACAAGTGTTAAAGGTCCGAGGCTGTACACAAGTAGCCTGGATTGTAGCATTGGGTTCAACAATGCCAAAGACTTTGAGGGAGGTTACTGGTGGTGACAGGCTTTCCATGCAGTCCTTGCAGCATTTGTGTGAAGGTACCTCAGGTACACTGACTGATATGTAATGTTCTTAAAGTACAGAACAAAAAGATAAATGTCACTGGCCATTTCATATCTGAACAGTATTTTTCTTTGTCTAATCTATCCATAAATGGTCTGATCAACTGCTTCACAAAATATCTGCCTATGCCAGGCCTTTAAGTGTTTGCTACTCCAAATATTTACCACATACAAATAATGAAAGTTTAGCAAATGTTTCTTTAAACACCAAAAACCAACCCCCCTTTTTGAAAAGTGGCGCAAATAAATACTTGGTTAAGAGGCCTTGGATTAACGGACATAAAAAAATTTTGTGTCACCATTCTGATATAAGACATGCTTTTATTGGCCTGCTTATACTAACAGGAGAGTCACGAGAACAATACTGGCATGATTGCAAACCCTACACACTGTGTGACAGCAGCTATCTTACAGGTTCACTCTGTGACACAAGAGACGGATGGAAAACATCCTGGGTCACCGTTACTGAGCTCATGTCAGATTACTGCTGAGGAAGTCACAATGCTTGATCAATCACTACACTAAAACATACACAGAAAGTAAAATGAGGGCTGCAAATGTAATGTATCTGAATTACTTCTGTTTTTAAACATACCAAAAAATATGTTGCAATTTGAAAAGGTGGATGGACTAAATTTTGGCATCATGCTTTCACTTACTTTAAAGAACTGTTCAATGATTAAAATAACTCCAGATTAACCTTCTGTCAGCGTACTGACTAAGTTTCATCTTTGAAAATAAAAACATAAATATGCAAGCAATAACATGTCAGCACATTATCATACATCTGATGCCACTCATGTTTTAAAACTGTATATTGTTTTTTTTTTACTTCTAGGTTTAAGTTGATTTATTTGCAGCTCATCTCACCACAACATTCCCTTTGGAGCCATTGTAGAGTCTTCCATCATTTTTGCATGAATTTGCAAAGCAGACAGTTGTCCATCTGCAACTATCTATACATTTACAGTTTCATGACAGGCAAACTCCATCTGCTGGGGTTTACCAGAACATATATAAAGGGCCTGGTGGTGAGCTTTTTCCCCAAAACATTTCGTCACATTAACAATGACACAGTAATAAAATACACAGCTAATGCGGTACCAATTTGAGCATATCTGTTGGGTTGGAAGTGTGTGTCTCATGTCTTATTCAGACTCACTGGTTTGTAGATGTAGGTAATAACAGTACTACTATAGAGAGGATTTGGTGGTATCTCATGTCTTTGGTCACCAAAGCTCTAATCTCTAAACAGTAGGACCACAATTTGGACGACAATTAAAGACCAAAGTCACACAGTGTGTAGAGAATTCTTAGGCATTCCTCATGAAGCCATTAACAAATATTAAATAGTAAGTAGTTAAGGTCCAGGTCAAAAATGGCCACAGTTTTAATGTAACATTTCAGGACATACAAAGAATATGTCCAAACATACAATTCATGGTCAAATGCAAAACCTAGAGACACAGAGGAGAATCACAACATTGCGCATTTGATCCACATGTCTACATGTTGGTCTCCATCTTTCTATGCTCATCTACTGCTGAAAGCCATAGGAAATTAAAGTATTCACAGCATGTGCCATTCAAGAACAGCAGTAACATCAACTATGAGGAGCTGACACTAATGTTCTCTCATTCTGGCTCTTCTCACTGCTGTGTAGACTTTGAAAAAACAATGACACTACAGTCCAAACACACAGCATCCAGCCCAAATCGCCATGCTTCAGTGCATGGTACAGTACAATGAAGAGCTTCATCACGTGGTCCAGAACTTAAAATTACTAGAATAAAAATCATTTAAAAAAATTAAAAGACACATTTGAGACAAAAATATACACTTACATGAGACCATAAAACCTGCACCAAAGCATGTTGTGTGGACACACTCCTAATTGTCAACCCTGTTCCTTCATCCAAGTCATGGCGGAGAGACTCATTCACTCTTCACCTCCTATTGAGGAGCAGCTCTATACTTTTCACACAAAACACCTCAAAAAAAGAAAAGCACAACAAAAGGCAAAATTAAAAATATGCACATCTCAACCTGATGAAAAAAATCTTTAAAAAAGCAACATGTAGAAAACAAAATAAATTAAGGCATGCAAAAGATAATGTCAAATCTTGAGATTTGGATACTTTTCTGAGCCAAACATCTTATATCTTTAGAAGAGCTTCCTGTTAGGAAGAAACCACTCTTATTAAATCCTCAAAACAAAGGTAGCTGCCAAAATAAAAATCAAACCAACTGGAATATCACTGTAATATGTCCAAGGTTTTAAAGGCCCATATTTACATATTTGTGTTCTGTGCTCGGGCATTAAGAGGCTGATATTTACATACATGTTCATGCGGATTCAGCAGCAGTGCAGCAAAACAAACAGCAAACACAGTGATACAGACAGGACTGCTTTTTCAAACATCCAGAATCAAAGAAAAATAAATACCATGTATCAAATTTTTTTTTTTAAAGTACATCACAAACAATAATGTTGAGTTTGTGTCCCTCCTTTTAAAGGAATACTGTGACCTAACAAAATGACATGTGTAACACAAATGTTAATGCAAATTGAGAGGAACTTGTCTGTTGGCTTGTAAGGTGATGGTGATACATCAGAAGTGAAGCAGTGCGGAGCTGAGCAGAGGGAGCTGTGGTTCTGCCACATTAAGGCTTTGCAGTAAACATCAGTCAAGATGCTGCTGCCCCCCCACCCCCAGCTGAAATCAACACTCTTGTCAACTTGTAGTACTTAAGCTGGCACGAACAAAAAGACATGCAGCAATGCATTCAACGCTCTCACTTACACACTCGCACACTCACACACATAGTTCACTTTAAGAGACTTGCCAAGGCCTCTTCCTTTTTTTTTTTTTAAATATTTTTTTCAAGTTGGATTTTCTTTATTATCCACAGTAAGATTTCTTGGCAGCAGTATACAGTGCACCTCTTCATCCCTCCCAGCCTGTTCCTCCCTCCTCTTCGCCACAGCTCTACCTCTGAACGGCTGAAGGGGGTGCCGGGAGGCCCGGCCGGAGGGGTGCTGGGTCAGCTGGGGGAGTGTAGGAGGATTGGTTGGATCAGTTCAGTAGTCTGTAATAGGGGCAAGCTCAGGGTACAGGTCCACCGAGATGTTCTTGTAGAGGCTGCTGAGGGAGATGTGGGGGCTGTAATGGATGTTGTTGAGGCCATCCAAGTGTTGTCGCTCTTTGGAATACCTCAACAGTTTATACCTACAAACACAGGGGTAATGTCAGTATTTATGCACTCCATCTGTCCTGCCGCCACTTTAGTGAAACAAATACACTTTTCTCTAGACTGTTACCACTTGGCTCTAATACATAATGGTGGTGTTTCAGCAAGGTTGAGCTGTGGTTCAATACTACTGTCTACCAATACTTTGTTAATTATTACAAAAAATACCTGGAAATATATATAGTTGATTTTTTGCAAAGACTCAATAATTTTATGAAACTGTTCATTACTGTAGTTTTACCTTTATGACATTATTCCAAGAGAACAACAGAGCATTTCCCTGGGACTATATTTAGCAGTGGATTAATCCACATTTACCACTGTGGTCAGTATTGCAGAAGAATGGTGTATGTATGATTAAGTCAACATAAACTAGAGCTTTAGCGATAGTGGATTATTGGGACCGATGCCAAGTTCTTCCTTGTGTGTGAGATGCAACCCAATTTCAAAATCTGTTAGAATTAAAACTCACATAGTGTGAGTCCGGTCTAATTTGAATCAAATTGGGAAGGGTATTGCTGCAAGGCTCAGATCAGTGTATTAGTATATTCAATACCTCAGTCAATGTGATTAGACCCTGAGAGTGTGCAGCATCATCTTTGCTTACATTCATCACATGGGGAAATAGTGTGCTTAAAATTAATAATCTAAACTTCAAAGTGTAGGTAAAAATGGAGGTGTTCTTTATGGACATGAGGAACAAGTTAAAGGTTAAAAGTCTGACATTTTCACAGTTATTTCTCATCATGCATAAGTTAAAACATACATGAAATAGTCATCATAAAAAATCCAATCTTTGAAAACATTTTAACAAAAACATTGATGATGCATAGGTCAACTAGTGATATTTTCTGAAACATAGGTATTTGCATGTCACAGTAACACACAACAGAACATATCGAACACTGTATAATAGAAAATATTTGGTCATAAATTTGAAATAAAGCAGTTGTTTTTTTTAGTTCAGCTTTCATAATTGATTAAGCAGGTTTGAGAAGTTTTACCACAAAAATATTGGTAGATAGCTTAATCCATGTAGAATACAGTTCTGGAGTTTTAAAGTGGTTATCAAAATATACCTTTAAAAATCTATATATTATTTTAAACATGGGCATGTTTTTCATTTTTAGGCCCCACTTTGTAGACAGAAGCATTGGTTTGGAGGATACTTTTCATGTAGTGTTGTTTTTTATTTTGGAATCATCACTGCATTAGGCCCTTAGGATGACATTAGCATACAGTGGCATGAAAAAGTATCTGAACCCTTTGGAATTTCTCACATTTCTGCATAAAATCACCATCAAATGTGATCTGATCTTTGTCAAAATCACACAAATGAAAAAAAACTGCTTTAACTAAAACCACCCAAGCATTTATAGGTTTTCATATTTTTAATGAGGATAACATGCAAACAATGACAGAAGGGGGAGGAATAAGCAACTGAACCTTCACATTTAATATCTGGTTGCCCCCCCTTTGGCAGCAATAACTTCAACCAGACGTTTCCTGTAGTTGCAGATCAGTCTGGCACATCAATCAGGATCAATCTTGGACCATTCCTCTTTACAAAACTGCTGCAGTTCGGTCAGATTCCTGGGATGTCTGGCATGAATCGCTCTCTTAAGGTCATGCCACAGCATCTCAATGGGGTTCAAGTCAGGACTTTGACTTGGCCACTCCAGAACGTGTATTTTGTTCTTCTGAAACCATTCTGAAGTTGATTTACTTCTGTGTTTTGGGTCATTGTCCTGTTGCAGCATCCATCCTCTTTTTAGCTTCAACTGTCTGACAGACGGCCTCAGCTTTTCCTGCAAAACATCCTGATAAACTTTTGAATTCATTTTTCCATTAATGACTGCAAGTTGTCCAGGCCCTGAGGCAGCAAAACAGCCCCAAACCATGATGCTCCCTCCACCATGCTTCACGGTGGGGATGAGGTGTTGATGTTGGTGAGCTGTTCCATTTTTCCTCCATACATGATGTTGTCTGTTCCTCCCAAACAATTCAACTTTCGTTTCATCAGTCCACAAAATATTTTGCCAGAAGTTCTGTGGAGTGTCCAAGTGCCTTTTTGCGAACATTAAACATGCAGCAATGTTTTTTTTTAGACAGCAGTGGTTTCCTCCGTGGAGTCCTCCCATGGACACCATTCTTGGCCAGTGTTTTACATATTGTCGATGTATGCACAGAGATATTGGACTGTACCAGTGATTTCTGTAAGTCTTTAGCAGACACTCTAGGGTTCTTTTTTACCTCTCTGAGCAATCTGCGCTGAACTCTTGTTGTCATTTTTGGTGGACGGCCACTCCTTGGGAGAGAAGCAACAGTGCCAAACTCTCTCCATTTGTAGACAATTTCTCTAACTGTGGATTGACAAACATCCAGACTTTTAGAGATGGTTTTGTAACCTTTCCCAGCTTTATACAAATCAACAATTCTTGATCGCAGGTCTTCAGAGAGCTCTTTTGAGAGAGCCATGGTGCACATCAGACAATGCTTCTCATCAAGACACAATTCTTACCAGGTGTGTGTTTTATAGTGGGCAGGGCAGCTTTAAGCCTCTCCTCAGTGATTGGACACACCCCTCACTTAAATTATTTGGTAAAAATTGGTATTAATTGCTCTCAAAGTCTCCTTAGGCAGAAGGTTCAGTTACTTATTCCTCCCCCTTCTGTCATTGTTTGCATGTTATCCTCATTAAAATTATGAAAACCTATAAATGTTTGGGTGGTTTTAGTTAAAGCAGATACTGTTTTTTCATCTGTGTGATTTTAACAAAGATCAGATCACATTCAGTGGTGATTTTATGCAGAAATGTGAGAAATTCCAAAGGGTTCAGATACTTTTTCATGCCACAGTAGTATAACCATGAGCAAATGCACAGATCTGTTTTTGTGGGACATTTTCAAACCTTGACATACACTGCCTGACCAAAAAAAAAGTCACACATTCAATATTTCGTTGAACCACCTTCAGCTTTGAGAACGACACGTTTGCCATGGCATCGTTTGGATAAGCTTCTACAATGTCACAGCATTTATTTCTGTCCAGAGTTGCATTAATTTTTCACCAGATCTTATATTGATGATGGGAGAGTCAGACCGCTACGCAAAGTCTTCTCCAGCACATCTCAAAGATTCTCAGTGGGGTTGAGGTCTGGACTCTGTGGAGGACAATCCATGTGTGAAAATGATGTCTGAAGCTCCCTGAACCACTCATTCACAATGTGAGCCCCATGAATCCTGGCATCGTCATCTCGGAATATGTTCATGCTATCAGGGAAGAAAAACTCCATTGGTGGAAAGAGCTGGTCATTCAGTATATTCAGGTAGTCAGCTAACCTCATTCTTTGAGAACATAATGTTGCTGAACCTGACCAACCCCAGATCATAACTCTAACCCCCACAGGCTGGTAGGTACTAGCCATGATGAGTGCATCACTTCATCTGCCTCTCTTCTTACCCTGATGCCCCCATTACTTTGGAACAGGGTCAATCTGGACTCATCAGACCACATGACCAACCACATTTGTTCCTCGAAGCTGATTTTTCACCACTATCCTTCAGAGTTTAATAATGCGTTGGACGGTTCTTAACCTGATTTTAGTAGTTTCAGAAATCTACTTAGTTGCTTTCTTTGCTTGATGTAGGCCAACAATTCGACCCTTCTGAGACAGATTAAGATCCTTTCCATGACCACAGGATATGCCTTCCAGCATTGTTGTTTAAGAAATGAGACGCTCCTCACTGCATCAGCTGGGGTTAAATAAGTTGTTGCCATCTGAAACATATTCATCACTGCAGTAATTATCCAGTGGAAGATTTTTACCTATTTGCTTAGTTAAATCCAGGCGGCAACTTTTTTTTTTTTTTTGGCTATGCAGTCTATATTTAATGGTAGTCTTGATACACTTATGTGAGCTAAACTTTAGTGATAAATTTAATCTCAGGATCATTGCTGAAACTGGATTGTCTTGGTTTGTGTTACATTGGGAATAAACTTGGCCGTCAAGACCAATGTCATTAGTCGCAGTCACTGAACTATGTGCAGAAAGTTAAAGTGTGAGTACAGGTGTATTTTTTGTAACTGCTTAAGAGTTTTCCTTCGAATAAGTATATTAACTTGGTAAGAGTAATAAGTAACAGTTCACTCTATGTGCATATGCCCATAAAAAAAATCTTATTATAATATTATTAAGATATTAAGATTAAGTTCTGGAGTTCCAAAACACTTTGGAACTTCAGAACTCTGTTCTACTTGGATTGGACTATCTATCAATATTTTAGTTTTTATGGTACAAGTTGTCATACCTGCTCAGTCAGTTATAAAGTGAATAAAAATATAACTTTCTCTTAATTTCTGTGATCAAGTATTTCTTATTTTAAAAAATATTCAATGTTTAGTTTTGCATTATTGTGACATGAAACTACATATGGTTCAGAAAATATCATTAGTTGATTTCTACAATATTTGTTTTGTTAATATTTGCTTCAAAATAGGAGTTCTCATGATGGCTTCATTATTTTTTCATATTTCAACTCATCCATAATCAGAGACTGTTTAATCTACTCGTCCAATATTGCAGATTTTGAATCGGTGAGTTCAAGCAAATCAGTTCGTAGTTTTTACTTTGCTGCAAGAACCATGGCAAAACACTGTTGATAAACTTGGTAGAGACCTGGAGCACTGGCATAGAAAAAAATAATTTTGGTGCTGACCTGTATTATTTTTTTAAAAAAATGTAAGAATGTAAGATAGGGCATTAGCCTTGGCTGAGGACTGCACTCTCTGATTGCCCTTCGAGTTTCAAGAAGTTAAATTCTGTTTGTGTACAATATTGGAGCCAGTATCTTGTGGATGCGGGTCACTGCAGAAAAAAAAAAACAAAAAACATGTCCCTCGGCAAGACACAGAAACCCAAAATTGCTAACGGTGGCAGGCAAGCACCTTGCATAGCAGCTCTGTCGCCACTGATGTGTGTGAATGTGAATGAGAAACGCATTGCAAAGGGATTTGAGTACCGCTAAGGTAGAAAAGCACATATAAGTGCAGACCATTTACCATTCGTTTTGCAATTGCCACTTTTAAAGGAGTGGGACCTTTTTGTAAATTTAAGACAAAAATCGGCTTTACCTCCCAAGAAACTGCACTTCTCCTCTGTGGTGGTGAGGAATTGACTTGTACTTGCCAATTTCTCCCTCTGGTCGTGTGACATTCAGGTCAGCATAGTGAACCCTGAGAAGAAATTTGGCTGCATTATTATTTACAGCATTAAACCAGACATGAGCATATCAACCCTTTTGTTTCAACATTTGACTAACAAAAATCTATGTAGAGATGTACTTGTTCTACATTTGACCTGAACAATAAACTGTACAAAATATTATTTCCTGTGAATAACAGTTCTAGTCACCAATCAAGGCAGTGCCCCTATTAAATCTCTGTTGTACCTCTGACTAAAGAAAGCAGTGAAAAACAGGCTAGCACTTTGGTACACTTCACAACTGTTCACCTCAAAGGAGACATTACAAGGGCTGAAATGGAAGTGGCATTCCACTAATGAAGCCAAATGAAACTAATCAGCTAGCTAGACTGCAAGATTGTCTTAAGGACATAAAGACCTGGATGACCTATAATTTCTTACTACTAAATTCAGACAAGACTGAAGTCATTGTATTTGGCCCCAAACATCTTAGAGAATTGCTTTCAAAGCATATAGTTACTCTGGATGGCATTATATTGGCCTCCAGTACTACTGTGAGGAACCTCGGTGTTATCTTTGACCAGGACATGTCCTTTAACTCGCACATAAAACAAATCTGTAGGACTTCCTTTTTCCACCTGAGAAATATTGTGAAAATCAGGAACATCCTGTCTCAGAGTGATGCAGAAAAACTAGTCCATGCATTTGTTACTTCTAGGCTTGACTACTGTAATTCCTTATTATCAGGTTGTCCCAATAGCTCTCTGAAACATCTACAGCTGATCCAAAACGCTGCAGCCAGAGTACTGACGGGAGTTAGCAAGAGAGATCATATTTCTCCTATATTGGTTTCTCTTCATTGGCTCCCTGTTAAATCTAGAATAGAATTCAAAATCCTTCTTCTGACATATAAAGCTCTTAACAACCAATCTCCATCATATCTTAAAGACCTGATAGTACCATATTACCCTAGCAGAACTCTTCGCTCTCAGACTGCAGGCTTACTTGTTGTTCCTAGAATCTCTAAAAGTAGAATGGGAGGCAGAGCCTTCAGTTATCAGGCACCTCTCCTGTGGAACCAGCTCCCAGTTTGGGTTCGGGAGGCGGACACCCTCTCTATTTTTAAGACCAGGCTTAAAACCTTCCTTTTCGACAAAGCTTATAGTTAGGGCTGACTGGGTGACCCTGACGGGGTGAGCTGGTGTTTTCATTTGCACAACTGACTTCCCCTCTTGACGTCCCTTTAGTTTGCCCCTAGTTATGCTGCTATAGGCCTAGGCTGCTGGGGAACCTCTCTTGATGCACTGAGCCCTTCTGTAACTACCTATGTATTTACTATATATACCATTATTGCATTACATTCACTCTGTTTCTTTCTGTGTCCTTTCTCCGAGTGTCCCTGGTCCCAGAGCTGGATGCTGGATGCTTCAGATGTGTGGCTGTGTTTTATGGTCCTTGTGTCCCACCCCCCCACCTCTCTATCTCTACCCCTCTATCTGTATCCCTCTATCTCTACCTCTACCCCTCTATCTCTACCTCTCTACCTCTTCTGTCCCTCTCAACCCGCCCGGCCAGCAGGCAGATGGGTCCCCCCACATTAGAGCCGGGTTCTGCTCGAGGTTTTTTTCCCTGTTAAAAGGGTGTTTTCCTTGCCACTGTCGCCTTTTGGCTTGCTCTGGGGGTCAGGCATATGGGTTCTGTAAAGCGTCTCGAGACAATTTGACTGTAATTGGCGCTATATAAATAAAATTGAATTGAATTGAAAATTGAATTAATGCCAAGACTGCATCTTATTCATTATCAGGAGAAAGAAAGAACAACCCTAAGTTTCTTTTCAGCACTGTAGCCAGGCTGACAATCACAGCTCTGCTGAGCAATGCATTCCTTTATAAGCCTCTTTACAAATAAAATGAAACTGTTAAAGAAAAAAAAAATCACCAGATCAAGTAAAAGAAGCTTTAGGAATATCTGTAAGATCTGATGTATATATTCAGACAACTCCTTTCCTGTGGATCTCTCTCAGCTGACTTTAAACAATTCTCAAAACCACAAACACATTTTCTCTTTCAATCTGATAAATCTAATACATCCTTAACAAGGCACACACCATAGCCTTTGTAGACTGATGTATTCAAGTCTACTTAAAGCGTCTACTCATGAGCCAAGTGTTTTAGTCAATTACAGATGTACTGTTGTAAACTAAAGGGGAATAGATGTAAGATGTATGTCTGCTAAGAAAATATTAATGTACAGTCATGAACAACAGCTTACATACACTTGTAGTGACAATGTGTATCGTGGCAGTCTTGAGTTTACAATAATTCTTACAAATCTAATAATATTTTATATGATTGAATCATTGAAACACATGTCTTATTCACAAAAACAATTATCCATTTTGACTATACGGACAAAGAAAATTTCTTCTGGAGGTCAGATGAAACAAGAATTGAGCCACAATGATTAAAAATATGTTTGGAGGAGAGAAGGTGAGGCCTTTAACCCCAAGGAAGCCAAATCTACAATCAAGCACGGTGGTGGTAGCATTATGCTCACGGGCCGTTTTGCTGACAGTGAAGCTTTACACAAAATAAATCAAAGAACAAAGGAGGATTATCTCCTCATTCTTCAGAAAAACCTAAAACCATCTGTTGAATCTTGGACACAGTTGGGTGTTCCAACAACACAATGACCGCAAACAGAGACAAAAAGTGGTAAAGAAATGGCTAAATCAGGCTACAATTAGACTTATTTTAGACTGCACTCCACAAAGTCCTGACTTCAACCTCTCCAACAACCTGTGAACTGAGGAAACAAAAGTGTGTCTTGTGAAAGCCAATAAGTTCAGTTGAACTCTACCAATTCTTGAAAGAGCACCATTTAAAGATGCAACCAGACGCTTGTGGATGGAGACCCTCAGCACTTAGTTGAGGTGAAAATGGCCAAGGGACATTTAACCTGTCCTATTACATTGATTATTCGAACAATAAATAGCGCTCAATGTCTGCATTCAGTTTCAGATTTGGGTTTTGCCTGTGCAGACTGCATCTATACTTAAAGGGATAACCACCATGAAAACCAGAGAGTTGTCTATGGGTGAAAAACAAGCAATTGTGAAGCTGAAAGAAGATGGAAAATTGATCAGTTATTGCACAAACATTGGCCATTTCCAGTACAATCATTTGGACTGCCATGTCAGGGACTAAACTACGGAGGAGACACCAGAAGATGCAAACCACTCATTAGCAAGAAGAATAGGAAGGCCAGGATGGAATTTGCCAAAAAAAAAGCACAGAGATGAGCCTCAGAAATTCTGGGACAAAGTTTTATGGACTAAAAAGACAAAGATGAACCTTGACCAAAATGATGGAAAGGCTAAAGTTTGGAGAAAGAAAGGATCTGCTCATGACCGCAAACGTACAAGCTCATCTGTGAAACACAGTGGAGGTATTGTCATGGCTTGGGCTTGCACAGCTTCTTCTTGGATGGGCTTTATTGATGATGGAACACATGCTGGCAGCAGCAAAATGATCTCAGAAGTCGACGGAAACATTTTCTCTGTCAGTTTAAAGAAAGATGCAACCAAACTGATTGGGAGATCCTTCATCGTGTAGCAAGATAATGACCCAAAACACACTGCCAAAACAACAAAGGAGTTGATCAGGGGCCAGAAGTGGAAGGTTTCAGACTGGCCAAGTCAACCTTCAGACTTCAACCCTATAGAGCTGTATTTTACCTGCTACAGAAGACACTGAAGGGAGTAACCTTCCAAAACAAACTGCAGTGAAAGCCTGGAAAGGCATCACAAAAGAAGAATGCAAAAGTTTGGTGATGTCAGTGGATGCAGTTATTGCAAGCAAAGGATTTGCAACTAAATATGAAGTCTTACACACTTTAATCTATTTTAAGTCTGTCTGTTCCGATATTTTTGCTCACCTAAAAATTTGGTGTTCTGTTACAAATAATGCCATCTTCTAAGCTGTGTATCAGATCCAGATGTAAATACCTGGAAATAAAAGCTGAAATGTTGATCTCTTGTCTCATATTCATCATTTGATGTCAAACCCAAATGCTTTCATTCTACAGCAAAAATAAAGAAATTGTCTTCACTGTTCCAATTCTCTTGGAGGGGAGTGTATGTGTTTCAATCATTCCATCAAAGAAAGTTAAGAACTAGGAGGTAGGAGTTATTGGAAACTCAAGACTGCCATGATATACATGGTCTTTACAAGTGTATGTAAACTACAGTTCACAACTGTATATCCAACCTCCCCTGTATTGGCAAATGTTAGTGTTGCATTGGATCCTACTGATCACAGCATGCATAGACTAAGGCATGTCACAGAGATTAAAGAAACTACACTTGATCGTTTAAGATCATATTTTCATATTAGACTGGTTCAACTTCCCAGAAAAGGGCTTACTTTAAAAGTGTGAAGCACTTCTTTTCAGCAATGTTCCAATGACTGTTCCTGAAGGATTTGGGTATGCAGAATCCATTTTTGGAATATGCAGGATGATTTCTTGTGTTGTGAGTTATAATTAAATATTCAAAATGGCGGCTGTGATAACAATAAGGCTTTACTACAATGATAATGATCCAAGAACCACCCATTAATTCAACAATTTTGAGTAAAATTATTCACATCCAAACAAAAACACACGTATTTCAAGAAAATAATTTGACTTTTTCATTTTTGGGATTTTTCAGGATTTTGTGAAAATGTTACAAAACTGCGGGTCTTCGTGTAAACAAATAATACCATTTTATTTTTTAACAAAGTCCACAGATGATTAGGCATTGATTATTCTATAATATTAAAATATTATCTTATCTTAAAATGAACTTTATTGATATGAAATTGTTGAACACAGCACAATAAAATGCAAATTAATTTAACAAATCAAAACTCTAATTGCAATCCATGCTGGAATGCACTTCCACACAATAAGAAACTGTAAGAAAATTACGTTAGGGTTCTTATTTTTTTTACTTGCAAAAGTGGAATTTTATTACATCAGTCCTCTCTAACTTGTTCATGTTTACATGTTGGACTTTGCTTGAACATCATAGTGCTTTCTGGTGTCTGAGGACTCTTAATTGGTGGATGGCATTCTCCTTTGCGTCTCCTAATATGTGAAACTGAAGGAGGCAGTTTTTTTGATCTGTGAAGCACAAACGAGCATCACACTTGATGTATAGTACCAGTCAAAAGTTTGGACACACCTTCTCATTTAATAGTTTTTCTTTATTTTCATGACTATTTCCATTGTAGATTCTCACTGAAGGCATCAAAACTATGAATAAACGCATATGTAATTATAGAGTAAACAAAAAAGTGTGAAAAAAGTCAAAACATGTTTTATATTTTAGATTCTTTGCTTTGATTTCTGCTTTGCACACTCTCGGCATTCTCTGGATGAGCTTCATGAGGTAGTCCATATGTGTTCATTCATAGTTTTGATGCCTTCTGTGAGAATCTACAATGTAAATAGTCATGAAAATACAGGAAAACCATAAAATGACTTGTTGCATACACTTGTGAGTGCCTTCCTCAGCTACCTTAGCAGGTAGCTGTAGCCTTTGGCCAGAAGCAGATGTCGTCAGGTGGTGCACAACCATCACTGAGTGTTTCGGCCCTCAACCACAACACTCTCCAGTTGGTGGGCCAGCTTTCCTCCTCTCGCTTACTCCAAATCCAACACAAGGCGCATTCTGCCTCCTTCCCCATCCTACGAGCAGCTTGCTTCTGCCATGCCGACTTGGCTGGGAAGCCCCGGCACCCAATCTCCACTTGGAACAACTACGCCTGCCAGCCCTTGTCTCTGCACTCTTGGATAAGAGGCTGGTACTTTGGGGCCTTCCTCTCGTGGGCCTCTTCGCAGCCTTTCTCCCATGGCACTGTCAGTTTGACCACAATTATAACTTTATATATAACTTTATTAATAATTTTTCTTTGGTTGACCACAGCACAATGTCTGGCTGCAGAGTTGTTTGAACCACCTCCTGGAACTGCAACCTCCTTCCTATATCAACACTCATCTCCCAAGAGCTTGCAGTTTGAAGGATGTTGGTCTTTGTTCTTGTGGTCTTAATAGGCCTAGCTCCTTCCTTAAAGAAAGAGATCGCTCTCCTTATGACTGTGCCAGCTGACCTCTTCTTGCCTCTCTCAAGCTCTATAGTATCAGCAAGTGAGAGAAGAACTTTGTCGTGGCACCATCTATATCGCCCTTGGGTTAAAGCTGTTTTGCACCCAGACAGTATGTGTGCCAGAGTCCCCTTCTGGCTGCAGAGCTTGCAGAGTGAATCCTCTCTCAGCCCCCGTGTGTGTAGATGTGATGGCGAAGGAAGGGTGTCATATACAGACCTCAAGAGGAAGGAGATACGGTCAGGCTTCAGTCGCCACAGCTCTGGCCACGTGACCTGCACCATGTTTCGTCTGGACCTTGCATTTGCATGTCCCCAAGATTGGAAATGAGTGGAGCCAAGGCCTTGCTGATGGACGCATTGGTTGCTGACGATGTCTCGCAGCTTCAGAGACCTCACTGCCTGCTCCACAGCTGTGTTAGCAGCCCACTTGCGCCCGGACCTGATTGTGACACCTGCTTGTTTTACCAGGTCATCACTGGAATCTCTCAGGCTTAACATGACTCTGCACTTTGCCACCTTGTACTCCTCCACAACCAATGACAGGGGAAGTTGCAGCTGCCCAGACCGGATGTAAAGACCCACTGAGGGGAAACTTGGGGGAATGCCCAATCATCTTCGTAGATGCTTGTTGGTCTTCCTCTCAATGACCTCTACGACTGTCACAGGGAACTCATAGACAGTAAAGAACCAAAGGAGACAGGGGAAGAGACCATGTTGATACAACCATGTACAACCATCTTAAACTTGGCCGGAAGTAAAGATTTATCGATCCTCTTCAGTCACTCCTCAGTCTGCTTCATTGCCTGAGCAACACTGGCACCATCTGTCAGCGACGAGTTGAACCACTTCCCCAGGCACTTCATTGGATTGTCTTCGATGGATGGAATGACCTTGCCCTGAACTTGGAGACTAAACTTGCTGGTAATTCCGCCCTTCTTAATAATCAAGCGCCTGGATTTCCTTTCTTTGAACAGCATCCCTGCTCACGATATCGTCCATGAATGCTCGCAGCGCTGGCTGGACAATGCTCAACTCTGATTTAGGGCCCCGGGTTATGCCCTCTGTGGCAGATATCTGTAGGTTCATTCCCATAATGAACCAGATGGGGAAGATGGTACACCCTGTTGGAATCCCCTTTTGGAGGTCCAGCTAACTGGTGGTGAAAAGGACTGATGTAAATCTGAGTTTGAAGATAGCAAGATAGCTGGTGATCATGTCTCAGATCGCTACTGGGATGTAATAGTGGTCAAGTCCTTCTTGGATAAGGTCATGTGGGATTGACCCATAAGCGTTGAAGGTATGTCCAAACTTCTGACTGGTAGTGCACCTGTTAATGTACTGTTAATCCTATACAAAATTAATGGACTTAACCTTTAACCTTAACCCCATACCTATATATATACAGTATAGACACTGTATATGGCCATAGATGGCACAATTGATGAATTTACTCATGACTTAGTGATGGGGCCTTCTGTGTAAATAAGTAGCACCCATTAAAGCCCAGTGTTGCATTTCTGCAACATTGAAAGAAATCCCTAAAAATCACATGTATTATACTTTTAAAAAAATAATCTGAGATGTCTATCACTAAACATCTTTAAATAAATGTTGCAATTTTGCAACCGCGGGTCTCAGAATGTTAATTGCTCACAATGAATTTTCAACAATTCTTGTATGACCGCACCAATTTCCCACCAGAGCTCCCTTGGATCTTTTCCTATTACTGCTGTTGCATGGATACATATTTTTAAATGATAATTTTACAATTTTAGACTTCTACACAGAAAAAAAATTATTATATGTCGTAATACCGTCGGGTGCTAAAGTTGCATTTGATGTGTCGGTCATGTTTTCACATTCGTTGCCAAGGGCAACTTAGGGAAAATTTAGCTTGGCATATTCAGGAAATCAGTTTAGCATACCATAAACGTCCAAAAAACGCAACATACCATAAGCTGACGAGAAATGCCTTGGGATGTCTACTTTCTAGAAAATGGAACCAGTCTATATAGATTCCAGCTGCTTCATGTCACTGATGACTCTCTCACACAAAAATGTTTTTCATGGAGCTTAAAAAGGTTCTATGCTAGAACTATTACTTTTAATGTGATACATTCTTTACAGAGGCAATATGAATAGGAAACACAGCACACATTTCTTTAGTCTTGAATCAGAATGGGAGACAGAGCATTCAGCTATCAGGTTCCTCTTCTGTGGAACCAGCTCCCTGTTTGGGTTTGCTTTTAAAAATCAGCCCCAGCCTCATGGTCAAAAAAGACAAGGTAGAAGTGGTGGAGACATCCAGATGCCTTGGCATTACCCTGGACAATGACTTCAGCCTCAATCAGCACACCGTAGACATTTACAAGCCTTGTCAAAATAGGTGAATCTTCAGTCATCACCTCTCCTGTCAACCTTATTTATCCATGTATTATGAGAACATCAAACTGCCAAATAAGAATCGATTTGGCTAAACAATTTTTTTATTAATTACTGTGATCATCTAAGGTTCACAGACATGAGAGTTTAGCAGAGTTTGGTTCAATGTTACACAGTTTTTTCAATGCGCTTGACAATAAGTGTAACATTATTTCTTTGGGTATGTGTGTCTGCATGGAAGAGAAGTAATCAATATTCACTGACAGTTCCTTTCTTTTCACTGTTAAAACAGCTCTTCACAAATTTACACATGTAACATTGTGTGATTCACAAGGGATGATTAAAAAAAGAAAAGCATCCAGATAGATGCAGTTAAACTCAGCTAAACCCTGCTGTGGTTCAATACAATCAGTCCCTTCCTCAGCAGCTACCCTTAAAAGGCACATCCAACAGAGTAAATAAATAAAGTGATCTGAATTTCCAAACATGATATACTCACCTGTTCCACAAGTCATCATCCTCCCCTCCCCACCCCCAGAAGGCATTGGGAAAGCCATTGATCTTGCGAAACTGCTCCACAGTAAGTCCACTCACACCACCAAAGAACTCACTGTACGGAAGACTGGAAATTACGAAAAACACAAGTTAAATCAAGCTCAGCACAGTTCAAATCAGTCAGGGCATGTTCAAATATAAACAGCATATACGTCTACTCTCAAGTCTGTTTGTTGTTTCCGCATGTGCCATGGGACAAATTATCTGTTGCAATGAGCTTAAAATCTTGTTTCAATATTATATCTACAGTAATTTTTTCTTGACCCATTTATACATTTCAATCACACACTCACATGTACATGTATTTGTCCAACTTGGCAGCAAAGTGGCGAGGCATTTGACCACAGCCGTAGTAGTTTCGGTCATTCTCAGGAATATGGTCAACGTCATGGAAAACAAAGCAGTCCCAGTCTAAGTCCTTCATGGCCTCCAGGAATCCGACATTGAACAGCATGGCTCTGTTGAAGGGCTGGCTTCCACTCTAAACATAGATACATGTTCAGTGATCCTGGTGTTGCCATTACCAGAGTTTGTAGGTATTTTGCCCAATGTACAATATTCCCATAACTTTAAACATTTCTCATGACCAAATGTATGGTTATCTATGGTTACTAAGTCTATTTCCTAAATTAACAACAATAATTAAAATCCAATATTTCACATGAATTTGCATGTTGTGACAATGTCAAAAATATTGATATTGGAAAATTATTGTTATTAATACTGTGATATTGTTCTCAGCCATATAAAACAGTCCTATATAAATACTGTATATTACAAATAAATGGGGAAAATTGTTTGATTAAAAAAATTGCGCACAAACCAAAAAATTGAAAACCGTACATTAAAACTGCACTGTTCCAAATTAGATCATGAATTTCGTATCTGAAATAGGCATTTCTAAAGTGGCAGAATAGAGGTGCAGTGCAGAAGATCAGCTGGATATGTTAAGTGTGGGTCTGAAGATGTTTTATACAAGGTAGAAACATGTCAAACACCATTTATAATGGTCCCCGAATCCCTTAAACTGTGTCAAAATGGTAACCTTTCAACTTCAACTGTTTATAGGGAAGAGGAACACGTCACAGAGAGCCAAATTTAGCAAGTAGGATGGTGGGAAGTGATGACTGTGTTGCTGCAAACAAAACAAAATAAAAAATACCTATGTGTGGTCACTGTGCTGTAACAGGGCACACAGTACTGTGTGATTGGAGTACCCACATGCCATAGTGCCACATTTCAGGTTGTTTGTGCAGAAGGTTGTCTGTCAGACACCTCAGGACATTACAGCAGAACCTTACCTTGACAGTTTGACTCTGGGGGAGTACACAATACAGTGAATGTGGAGGAAAATAGCAAGCATATTCCTGGTGCACTCCTGTCCTGATGCACCTTGTCTGATCTTGGAGATTTCAGCTCTTCCACTGCTTCTTCTCTCAATGGAAGCCCCAGACTCACAAGTTATGGTTCTCTGTCATAGTTTAATCCAAATTCCAAAAACTTTTTGTCTCGTGGCAGCAACTCAAGTTGATGAGAACTTCTTGATCACACAATGTATCACCACCACCACAGTAGCACGGTCACTGAACAAATGAGTCGCACTTTAATGATAGCTACCAGAGTCTTCACAGCCTGTCAGTTTGGGAAGTCTCACTCAAGGCTTGCATGTGCTTATATTTTTAGTGATCTGGCTCATATGGTGTACAGTTCGCATGAAAATAAGTATAAATGACTCTATCTAGTTGAGTTTCACATATTGAATAGGTCATCAGCCTCTGCACCTTATTTGAAGTAATTTCAAAGTGATCCTATACACACTTCACGTAACTGTAAAGACAAAGACAGAAGTTTTATATAAAATCATTTTTTATCATTTATTCTATCAATTACATTCTTCCTGGTGCGTTACTAAGTTACATCATGGAGAGACTCACTCTCAAATATGTAAAGTTTCCAGGTTAAGCAAGAGACAAGGAAGTGCTTTTCAAGACCTGGAAAGCAATTTCTAAAACTCCACCTTTTTCAGGTTTTTGATGACTGCGCATATAGAAATAAAGAAATCATACAACCAACAGACTGTACCTGCTCAATGACGTAGAAGGCAAACTGCAGCCGCTGTCTCTGTAGCATGGGGATGAGGTGTTGGAAGAGGATAGGGAGATGTTCGTGACGGTTTCTAAATGGTATTAGGATAGCCACCTATAGATAGTAAAATAAGAATGAACACATACTTCTGATCTGTATTTACTGACTCCACGAAGCTGCTCAATGTTTGTTTGCTTTTGCCCTGTTCTCATCTTTTCTCTCTGCCCTCCTCTAACCCCAGCTGGTCAAGCAGCTAGCCACCCCCCTTTTGAAGGCATTTATCTGTATAATGACATTATATTTGTGTGTCATTGCTAGATATATTATTA
Organism: Amphiprion ocellaris; assembly: GCF_022539595.1. Classification (NCBI taxonomy): domain Eukaryota; kingdom Metazoa; phylum Chordata; class Actinopteri; family Pomacentridae; genus Amphiprion; species Amphiprion ocellaris. Next base: position 9,355,778 of record NC_072767.1, on the reverse strand, counting down.
CTTGGATATGAAAATGTAAAAACCCACCTTCCAACGAGGTCTGCAGTCCTTTGGTTTCCAATGGCCCCCAAACTCAATGTCAAAAAGCTTGGAGAACTTCATTTCTATCTCCTCCATAGGGATCTCTGTCATGTTAACTTCCATAAGGCCCTCTGTGGAAAGTTTTATAACTGAGTAGGTATCCCACCAGCACATCAGCATCAATATTAAACAGCAACTCAATGTATCATTTTACAGAAGTACAGAGAGAAACAAAAGCCTTGAATGATTTACTGATGTCACTGGCCCCCTGAGAAAACTTTTCTGGTCTTAAGTATCACTCTACTCACTCATAGAAGGTAATCGTTCTGGACAGGGGAGGTTCTGGGCATAGGTGAAGTTTTCAGGGAGGTACGTGGTTGGTTGGGCCAGGTATTCACTAGAGTTACTGCCATCAGGATAGTCTGCAGCAAAAACAACCATGATCAGGCATAACTGAACATTGATTACTAAATAATTGCATACTTGGAAAACAATGCAAACTGGATGTGTTTTTATACTTAGAAAACATCGCTGTGACTTTAATGCCTTCAAATTACAGATGCATTTTTCATGTTTGTGATTTGGGGTACTTTATCTTGGCATAGTACAAATGTTGTCGCTTCCTGATCTTGAATTAAAGCTGTTTTCTGAGCTTATGTGATCACTGCAGTTCAGAATTTCTGGTGGTCATACCCACTAGAGATGTTACTCTGCCTGGCTGAGAAAACAGAGAAACGGAGCCAAGAAGATGAGGTCGGACAACACGCACACCAGACAGTGTCTTTTTGACTCCCCAGGGCTATAAAAGCCATGTTGTAAGCCTGAGCTGGACTTGCTCTTTACACCCTGCATTGTTTACACTATTGTATATGCTGCTGTGACAAAGAGAACTATCAAACAAATGTCCAATGACAATGAAGAATCTGTCTATCTACAGTGATTATTAGACTGATATGGAGTTAGTGGTCTTAATAATTAAATTGATTAAAATACACATTACTGATAAGGCAGAAAACGAAGGACATGAATGCATATGCAACATGCAAATGTATTGTAGATTAGCTGTAGTAAAGAAGAGGATAGGGAGATGTTCGTGACCATTAGATGAAGCCTCTTACTGATTAATCTGATAAGAGTTAGATGTATTTTTGCTGACCACCCACAAGGATTGTATTAAATAAGGTCAATAACTGCTAACTGTGACAGTCTTTTGAACTAACCATGCAAAGGTTCTAAAAAGGTGTATGACTGCTTTTCAGGTTAGCTACATGCCTGAGAATCATGCTAATGCTAAACTAGGATTTTCAAATGCTAACACAGACCAGGAGTTGAGTATCTGTCAGCAGAGAGCAACTGTAGCTGCTAACGTTCAAAAGAAGTAGGACTCCACTTTCACATTTCCAACAAAATACAAATAAAAAGTGATGGAGGGTATTTGCAACTCTCTGCTCGGGGTTTGAGTGCATTTTAGAGTGGCAGTAAGTACTGACAGGTTTCCTGGACTGATAAAGTTGCTGCATCAGTATTTGTGGACATATGTTTCAGATAAGCGACTGTTTCCAGCAGCTGTGCCAGTGTTGACTACAGCGAACAAGTCACTCCATCATGTACAGCGGTTATGAGGATTATTTTTATTATATCAAACTGTTGTGAAGAGGTTATTATTGTTACAGGTTATTTACTGTGGAAGACTGCAGCTTGTTCACCGTGTTTCACACTTTGGATTTTGCAGGGCCAATGGCGAAATAATAATTTTAAATGATGACAATATTCTTTGTTACTAAATTTACAATTCAGTAACCAGTGAATATCTTATTCGTTCATCAAATTCAAAATATAGCCAAGCTGATTTTATGAGGAAAATTAAATGTGAGCATTAAAAAACCCTACAGAGAATCCAGTGCTGTACAGAAAATTACTAGAAATGTACAATGTGGCTCAGTGTGTCAAGAACTATAACTAGGAGTACATATGATGTATGATTGCCCATACAGTGAAAAGTGTATGTATTGCTTACCTGTCCCATTGAGTGTACTGTTTTTGTTGGTGTACAATCTGATCATCTGGCCAATGGTCCTCACATTGTCCCTCAACATGATGCCTTGAGCCTGCACCATGAAGAAGTATGTGTTGGCTGACGGAAAAAAAAGAGGAAAAGTAACTTTAGTCTGACTTTGACAATACTCATATTTGTTTTACTGTAGCACTGCAAAAATTATTGCATGCTCTCACCTTCTGTTAAACACAATTTAACAAGAAGGTGCTTCAGTTTCATCACCACATTTGTGCCCTTTGCCATCTGTCTTGTGTTTCCCTGTCCCTTTCTGTATTTAGCTCTGGAGCTGCATGTTTGTGATCAGTTGCTGATCTTAACAACCATTCAGTGTTTGATGTTTCTCAGAGCACATCTTTTCTTTCTCTGCTCAACTGTCACTCCGCTCACTCCAAGTCTGGTTATTCAGAGGTTCCTTCCTATTAAACAGAAGTTTTTTTCTCCCACTGCTTGAGTCAAGTGCTTGCTCAAGGAGGAATTGCTGGGTTGCTCTCTATAAAGCCATTTTCAGACATGGGATATGGAACACTGATGGTCTCATCAATCTGTGCTATTTGTCATTCACTTGAGGTTTGACAGGACATCACATGATGTACAGTAAAAAGTACCACATTGGCAGACTAAAATCTAAATGAAATGAATAAACTAACACTGTCTGATTTCTGAAAGTAAAGCTCAGGACTGAGTGTAACATGCCATTACATTCTGGTCAGTTCTGCATCTATACATCTGTCCACTATCTATACACCACTTTATCCTCTGTGGGGTCACATGGAGGCTGGAGTCTATCCCAGCTGACTTAGGGTGAAGGCAGGGGACACCTGGACAGGTCACCAGTCTATCACAGGGCCACATAGAGACAAACAATCACATTCACACGTACAGACAATTTAGAGTTACTAATGATTAACCGCAGCATGTCTTTCAACTGTGGGAGGAAGCCGGAGCAACTGGTGAGACCAATGACAGACACCTGTGTTCCAGCAGCTTCTACTTAGTTGCAGATCTGCTTTTATTCAGCAGGTGATAGCTTGTGTTTTCCACCTGATTGGGGCAGTGATACAACTGAACCATGCACAGATGATTTTTGGGATTTTAAGTTGCTCTGAAATGGCTCCAAGTGATTTTCCTGTTCCTTGTTCAGGTCAATGATTTGCTTTTTCAGATCTTTGCTGATCTCCTCAGACTTTCACACTGTAGCGTTTGAGGCTGAGCCTGAGAGGTTCAGCAGTGACAGCAACTGTAGTCAATCATAATCACTCATAAGAAGTTCAGAGGCCATGCTACTAAGAAAATTTGAATAACATAACTTTCTACATCACCAAAACTGATAATGCAAGTTGTATGTATAATTTTGACCCAGCAGATTTTTTCATATCACATCATCTAGGGAAGAACCAAAATCCATAATTGTTTGGGGTTTTTTTGACAAAGTTCTGATCACAACTCTGTTTAGGGTTTTGTATGTTTTCTCTAATCTTTAATTTTTGGCAAGCAATGGATTCATAGCAACATTTGCTGAAATGAAACCATGTGATAAGCTTAGTGGGACAAACCACTATTGGTGGAACTGTTTATAACTTGTAGACATTTGATAGGTGAGCTTGAATATATGCGGCTGGCTGGAAGCCAAAAGGTTGGAAAACAAATTAATCTTTTGTCTGTTGTATTCAAAAAGCTTATGTTCATGTGTAAAATGTTCAACTTCAAAGTAACTACAAACTAAAGCTATGACATAAGTACAAGTGGAACAGAATTACTTCTGTCTGAAATGTAGTGGAACTGAAGTAACATAAAATAGAATTAATAAAGTGAAGCACAAGTACCTCAAAACTGAAGGCTACTTGAGTGCAGTACTTGAGTAAATATACTTAGTTAATTTCTATCATTGGAAATTCATATATTTTTTTTAAACACATGAAGATGCATTTATCATTAAAGTGTGCCATTCAAGACAGTCAATAACAACAGATGTTCAAAGATGTATTAGCATGTAAGGTGATTGATTCTCAATGTCACAACTACAACTGATGCATTGGAGTCTCCTGCAGCGGCAAATCCTAGAGGAAACACTGCACGGTGAATTCTTCTTTACTGCTTTACTGTTTTCCACTGTTCTGATGGGCCTTTATTTGTAATGCACATGCAAAGAAACATTACAAAGAAGTCTGGTAAACTTGCTAACAAGCTATGTTTTCAAAGCTGAGCCTGTTAGATGAGACTATCCTGTGCTGCACTGCAACTTTTCCTCACAGTGGATGTTTCAAATTGAGCTTCATTTTCTTGGTACAAGTGAGTAAATAAAATCATTCAAAACACAAACTACTTGTGATCATTTGCCTCTATTGGCACAATAATTACAATCTACTACATCCATGGTATCATTTACAACTATATACTACTTAGCTAGATGTTTAGCTGGCAATATGCTCACAATGAAGCAACAATTCATTTTGCCTACTTCTTGCACTGAAAGGAGTAACTGCACTGGCTCAAGAATTTATGATCATGTGTCCTACGTGTAGACTTTTCTGAGGCGAGCTGCCCAGGTACAAGAGTATGTCAAGAACTTCTGTCTCACCCGGAAACAAGAGGTGTACCTCCCATTTTGGGGTATACCTGTATACCATACTACATTTAAATCACTGTCCATAAAAACTCAAATGTTTGATGCAATCAATGAAAAAAAGAGAAGACGGCTTCAAGTTGGTGTGCTGTTGCTCCAGACAATGCACTCATCCACACAGCACAGGGGGCAGAAGCAGCCAAATGTGACTTTGAACTGTTGCTCCATGCACCTTACTGACCAGACCTGACACCATTGGACTTTGGTTTCCCAAACTGAAATCCCACTTAGGCGGTCACAATTTTCAGAGTGATGATGATGACATTCATCCTGCTGAGGAGTATTTGGAGGCTTAAGATGTGACCTTCTTCCATGAAGAAACAGAGAAGCTTGAACATTGGTGGACTATGTGCACTGACATTAAAGGAGGGCCGTGAACTTTTTGAAGTAACCTCATACATTAATGGCAGCTAAAGTATATTATGTGATCCATTTGCACTTCTCAATCCACTCCAGGAGAACAACGCCATCCATGCTCACTTAACTAGTAGGCAATTTCATATAATGTTGACACCTCTTTTGTGGAGTTAAACAATGAGAATAAATGCAGAAGAAAAAAGAAAAAAAAAGAAACTAGCAGGCAATTTTCCCCCACGTATCTGTCTAGAGAAAAACATATATGCTCTGCTTAGAAACAGAGATGTTCTCTGGCATTGCATTGCATGGGCTTATCAGCGGTCCTTGTTTTGTCCTTCTTAAGATCTGCTGCGAGGTGGATGGCTGCTTCAACCATAGTTTGACTCATTGGATATGGGATGCAGGTATAAGCAACCACTCATGTTAGTCCGCTTTATCTGCTATATGTGTTGTTATCGTTCTCGGTATTATGGGAAACAACAACAATCTCCAAGCAGCAGCCTACTACACAAAAAAATTCAAGTTTTGCTGAAGATTTGGATCATGCAGTAGGGCAGTCCTGCTATTTTTTTGCATTGGATTTTAATGACAGCGTTCATCACCCTGCACGTAACTGTTCCACCACAACAATTCTACAAGTCAATATTTTGAGTAAACACCGAAGCCGGCGTTCTTCGCTTTGCACTGCCTATGACAACTAACTGGTTTAAAGAAGTACAAACAAGCCAGAGTGTTTTTTCCCGTCTACACCAGAATGATACTGGGGTGCAGCCAGACCATTACGTACTACAGAATGGACTGGCAAAGTGAGACTACTTCAAGTAACTTACATCTGGTGAAGAAGTATGTCATGTGCTGTTAAACTAAGGTTGCAGAAGCTACAGAGCAAAAATAAAATTTAAAAAAAGATTACCATGCTCAGTTATTCAGGTTCTGTTGGCAGGTGCAGTCCAACCCTATGGAGTTAGGCAGATAAATATATAAATTATGTAACTATCACAAAGTACTTTAAATTATTTGCAGTTTGCATTTGCAAGTATTTGCATTATCATCATTATAATTATTATATCAAATGAATCCAATTTCTTAGTGGGTAAAGGTGCTGGAGAGAAAGAGAAGAAAAAAATATATATATAGAGATTTTTTTTTCATTCTAGTACTTCGGCTTGGCCATGGGAAAAATGCTAAATAATGCTCCTATACTTAAGGTTACAGCCTCCATATTGCACCTAACCTACATATAGAAATTTTATAGGCACAGGTATTGTGTCCTGATGTATAAGCTATTTTGAAGTTAGCCATGTTGGGAAAGTTTTGCTATTTCCAGCACAAAAACTCCAACAAACTGCTCCCAGAAAAGCAACATCATATTTGGTCTGTGTCATTTCAGGACTTTTGTGACATAAAATTATCAGAATTTTGACTTTACATTTAATGCTGTTGCCATGAAGAAGCTAGCACCACCTGCTGGCAAAAGTAAGTTTGCTTAACAGTTTAACCAGATCCTCTTCAATTTTGGTCAGAAAAGGGTTAACACCTTCATGATACTGTATTATCAAGCCAGTGAATTTTAGAAAAGCAGCTCAGTTTTAATGTAACACGGTTTCTAATGCAACATGAAGATGTTATTCAGATTTTAAAAATGCACAAAACCCGTGAAACATGTCAGAAGTGGTGAAAGTATATTTTTTATGCAACTCAAAAGAAGTGATACATGCATTACATGTCAACCACCACAAAGCCCAGCCAGGAAACGGATTTGTTCCTGCTGTGAGGTGAGGGTTGGTCATGAAAGTGTGTGAGGGTTGATCTTTGCTGCTTGAATAGCACAATAATCTACAACTCTTAAAAGACATAGCGTAGAAAAAAGCTGCTTGTCATTAACTTATGTCCTCCACTATAGCCTAAGCCATTACAACAGATTTCACAGGCTCCTGCAGGTTAAACTGGGCTACTCAAACACTTATAGTACTGATTAATTCAGTCTAAGTACAGCTCGACCAATTTACCGACCCACCTATCGCATATTTATTTGTGTCAACATATACGTTGTCCACCACTAAAGCTTACTTTAAAAGAACATAATGCAGACAAATAGGCTTGGTGTCATCACATAGTTTATCAAGTAGAGTGTGCTCCAACTCCACTGTCTGCAGTACTCTCAGCCACACAGTATTTCAGTATAGCCAGTAACTCAGTAGACTGAAATGTTCGCATCTGAGCATTTTCTGTCTCTAATTGTGCAGCTAGCCTGCTGAGTTTTGATTTTATCTTATGGTGGCACTTAGCTGGTGAGATGCAATGCTGGAAAGTAAAAAAAAAAAAAATGTCTTCATCCTTTCATCTGTTAACAACTGTTTCACTTACGATGTTACACAGCTTACAAACCATGTAACTGTGAGCTACCTTCATAGCTTGACAGTAGAGTGGACGCATGGAAGCCCATTTTACCTACTCATAACATTAGTAGGAGCCCAGCCCATGTAATTAGCAATGCTAATATTGCATGTATAAACTGTTCAGGACCTGCAGTTTGATATGCCATCTAAACCAAACAATTCCATTCACTGGATTCACGAACGCTAAATATTAAGTCTGATTTTCCACCAGAAAAGTAGAAAGTTTCCCCGTGGGTCATTCCATCTCAAATGACAAGGTTTTTACAACAATTCCTGTTCAACCATCTCTTACATGCCTGAATTTATCATTATAGATATGTATGAATAAGTATGTGAATTTTACACTGATATATTAAGTACTTTTCAGGATAAAATTTTGTTTAAAATTGCCCGTCATCCTGGGCACATTATTTCGTGCGTTGAAATTTGCTTGAATGACAATATCTCAGGAACTATTAAAGCTAAAGTCTGAAATTTTCTTAAAGACGGTGCTTAAGACTTGCTATAAATAAAACAAATAAACCAAAAACACTTGCTAACCTTCCAACATTACAGCTAAAAATAAGAAATAAGTCTCCATTCAAAAACAGTGTCTGCAATAATGGTCTGTTCCTTTTACGGTAATTATATAATATGTATCGTCCTCCACAGGGGATGGCCTATGGCAAGAAGACTTTAGCAGCCAGATAGAGCATCTTCAAAGTATGTAATCAGATGGCATCAGTCTGCTTTTGTCCAGAGTACACAGGTCAGCTCAGCTGAACTCTAGGTGATCTATCGGTTTGCTTCACACACCCCCATCTGACGTGGACAGCATGGCATATAGTTCTGCATTGCCTGTGAATCATGGGAATCCTTCTATTTCATGCTCAACTCACCATGGAGTCAGGACTTTGGTTTGAGAACCTAATTTTCATGGTTTTTGGGTTTAGTTATAAAATGTCTTCAAACAGATTTAACATTCAAGCCACTGCTATATATCGGGGGAAAAAAAATCCATACTTTTCTACACATCCACAAAGCCTACATTTAGTAGTTTGTCAAACTTTGCAAACATTTCCACCCCTAGGCCTGAGTTCTGAAATCAATTTCTCAGCTGGGCACTAGATGTAACACCGGCTAAGAAATCCGGCATTCAGAAATTTCACAATCCTAGCTTGATCCTAAGAAGATGGTTAGCTTCTCTTGACGATACGCTTTGCACACATTATTTTGCTGCAGTTCAGATCATGTGCAATGTACTGAGGGGTGACAAAAAACAGCATAAAAAAATTACAAAGGAGCTGTGCCCTCACAAGCCTCGGCTTAGCAGCTTCAACACTCATTGTCAGAGATTTATCATGTGTTAAAGTCTTCTGGAGGATGAATTAGCATTCCTCCCAGGCATGTGCCATCATTTAGTGTTTTCAGGTACTGTTTAGCAATTGATCAAAGTCTGTCTGACAATTTGGTGAGTCCTCATGTTCTACACAGAAAAATCTGCACTTGTTATGCTTCTCCACTCCTTTTTTCATCTTTGTCACTCATCCCTATGTTTCTCCATTACACAACAGTACAAATGCTGTCAATGCATATCTGACGAGTCATGCATCTGTTCTCATACCACAGAAACTTCAGTACACTATTCCACTAAAAAGTGGACATTGCTCTAAAATCTATGGATAATGGCTGACATATAAAATAGATACAAAGCATTGTGCATATCTGACTAGTAGATGCGTTTCCTTTATAACTTTGGCAAAAAATTAGGCCTGTGGTCTTGAAAGAAAAAGCCACTGCTAAATGCAGATTCATTAAGACCCCAATTAACCTTACTATGAGCGTTGATGCAACACTGTTCACACAAAAAATATTTGGTAATTGTATCTTTGCAAGAGCAATACTTCAGTGACATGGTGAAGACTGTACTGATTAAATGTACTTAGTGGTGAGTGTACAAGCATATAGGGTATTATCTATGATCATGAGTTTGAAGTTATTTTGCCATACTGCTCTAAGTGCTAAAGTAACTAGTCCTCTAATGAAATACTTCTGCACTTTTTAAAGGTAAAAGTGTTTTGTTACTTCCACCTGTGGCAGTAGATTACAGTACAGTACTGGGTAAATCTTGCTTACACTTACAGGACCAAAACATATCACTTTGCTTTTATTAATTTTAATTTACAACTTACTGCTGCACAATACTAAAAGCAAAAGCACAATACCAAAAACACTAAGTAACACAGTCCAGACTTGGAACTCCAAACATTGCTGTCTTGGCCACCTTATTTCCTCACATCTATCAAGCTGCTATGCTATAGGCTAACAGATGTGTTCTGTGAGTTTTTCCAGAACTACCTCACAAACTTGCCCAGCCTGCCACGCATCATTTCATCATCAATATACATTAAAAGTGAAGGTAACTACCATACTCACAGAAAGTACCACCTCAATATTTCCGTGGTGTCTGCAGTTGCAAACAGCAGTTACATCTGCTCAAACATTAAGGCTATACTGTACTGCACATAAGGAATGGAGTCTAGCCAACGCATACATAATCACATTCTCGTGTGTACTTACAATCTGCATAGACAATACACAGTGAGACCGTATGAGCTATGTTCAGCATGCATTAACATGCTATTTGCCAGACTTTTTATTATCCTTACCAACAAGCCAAAACTCTATGGTACACTGATAAAATTTTAAGTAGAAATTCTAAGAATCTGGGCACATTTAGAGATGGTGAATAATGCAACATTTCGGCACATTTGCCAGGAAAAGTAGATGTCTAAATCCTAATCATAAGCAGGCTGACCCCTTCCTCTGTAGATGTGAAGGTTCAGGTCACCTGGTTTGGTCGGCAGAAATTGCTGTGCGCTCTAAAGCATGAACCGTATTCATTCATTCATAAACCAACAGTGCATCGCTAGCAAAAGTGCATATCATACCATCACCTCAGGCCAAGACGCCAATATTAAAGTAATACTGAAACCAACAAGCCAATGCAAGACAGTCAAGGCTCGTTATTATCCCAGAATAAACAAGGGTGGCTAGACACTGTGGCCTAGGGTGAAACTTAACCTGCGTGCTTGTTAGCCCATTAGCTAACTAGTTGAGCGTTAGCATGACCTGTGACAGCAGGTAATGCTTGATGGAGTGAAGAGGATAATCCAGACACAATCACATTAACTGTTAGCCTGTAAAGTGATTAGTGTAAACTGACGTTGACTAACCTATTCCAGGAGCCACATAAATAAAGTAGAGACATGTGGTGGACATAGAGAAGAAGAATATGAAGGCCAGAAACGATCGGTTGGACATTCGCAGCAGCCGCCTCCAGTTCACCATTTTGGCTTAGGCCCACTTCTCTTTCGCCGAAATGAATCCCATAAAACACTTTTTGAAGTTATAAGGTCCTCGAATTGATAGACATCGATGTCAATGGCGTGGTCATGGAAAAAGCTACAGCATCGAAGCCCAGAGATGCAGCGCTAAAAAGGCTAACGCTAGCGGTGCTAGCTGGCCTGCTTTCCCCTGCCAAGAAATTTCCAGATGGAAAAAGCAGGCCTGAAACGTTACTATCAGGCAACTGGCAGCCTCAAGGAGCACTGCCGGTCGAGCATCTTGAAACCGTCACACTACGGGCTCAGCGGTAATATTACTTAAGGATATCATGGTTGTCTTCCATGGTTACAGTGTCGCCAGCAGAGACTGTCGCTGGCACTCAAGGTTGGTCATTGAAGGGGGCAGGACCGCTCTGCCTTGTCCACCACAGCCTACTCCGGGCCGGTGAAATGTTTCCTGCACAGTCGGCGCACTACTTCATCAAGCCCCACGCACAGGAGTCCAGTCATTCCACCGGGTATCTCCACAATGATCCGCACGATTATGACTTTGAACTCAAATACGTGCAGGATGATATATAAAAAATAAACCCAATAAAACTGATATTACATCTTCTTCCTTTCATTATCTGCTGGCTCTGCAGAGACCGTTTCCGGTGGGTGTATCACCCACCTCCGCGTCTCCATGGAAACCTGCGTGCGCGGAGCGACGCATCTTGCTGAGACCTTTAGTTTGTTTACTTTACCGTCTTTGGTCAACTATGCATTTACCACACACACAAAATAAAGTACAAGACGGGACACAATACAATGTTCGTTTTAGAATACACACAAACGTGCAAATCAACATGCCTGAGTCCAGAGTTCTAATCCTTCCGAGTAGCAAATAGATATCATGTATAAAAATCTGCAGCTACATCGTGGCTCCCCTGAACATTTCCAGACTCTTAGGAAAGCGGACGTAAAGCGAAACGCAGCCCAGGTTTGGTGTAGGGTTGTGTGGCAGAGCAGGACGGTTAGCGTTCGTCCTGGTATAGTTGTGTGTTTAGTTTTTCTGGACCAGCACAGCGATGTTAAACTTTGTTTTTCGCCGATTTTATGTAAGTTGACATAGAGTACTGTAAAGTTACTAAACAACTGTCAGCTGGTAGCTTAAAAATCAGACACTTTACAACCCATTTGTGTGTATGAAGGACGCCTAATAATATAAATAGAAGACAGGTCAGTATTTACGTTTGCGACCCACACGCTCAGGGTCATAATTCAAACTGCATTAAAACCCTTCCAGCACCTGCAGATGAAAAAGGAAACAACCTCATTAGCATGTTATTGTTGTATGAATGCTGACTCAGCTACATGCCCTCATGTTCACCAGAGCATTGCTGCTCAAGATAATTTTCTTGTGAGCAACGGTAAAATCTGGTAATACTAGACTCATCTTTTTCCATTTTAACACAAATCTCATTGAGAAGGTGTGTACAGAACTCCACACCAGTCCCAACACACCTGGTAAACTTTATAGAGTCATTATCCCATGACTATCAGTGGCAATTTCAATGAGAATGTTGTATCCAGTGCAATTAAGCCAGTCGTGGAGTCGTTTCAGTCCATGTTTTTTGCACAGGACATTAATGTTAGAACCACAGAGAAGAAGAACACACTGCTGGACCTCATTTCCATTATTGCAACCGCAGCAATATCTTCATTCTGGTATGAGGGAAACCTATTACAGCTATCGCAATCCTGGCTTCTGTGTAATGTTCTCCAACAGTGCATTAAGGAGTCAGCTGAGTTTTAAGTAGAAAAAATAAATTACAAAATATTTGTGAATAATGTTAATATTTTCCAATGCAAATATTGAGAAAATAGTTTATTAGAAGACAATTGGTTAAAAAAAGTCATCACAGTAGAGTGTAACATACCATACAAAATAGAATGAAATGCGCTCCTTGCCCTTCCCCTCAGACTCCTTCCCCTCAAGCCAAAAGAGAGTCAGGAACCTGTCATTGAAAACAGAACTTCGAAACATTGTTTAAAAAAAATTAAAATTGTCCTTAAAAATCACAAACATGAAGAAAAAAATCTGAAAGTTGTACTTTGTTACTTACCATGGTTCTGGGGCAATTTCTCAACGTTCTTCTTTCAGGGAAACTGGCCCAGACTGAGGCAAAACAGTACTTATCCTTTGGAGTGTGTTTCATTAATACAAATGTCTGAAAAAGAGAATTTTGTTATCAGAGGAGTTGGTAACCACTGCTCTGCACTCAGCATTTTGAAGCTATCTGACATCAACCAACAAGAAGACTAGTTACTGAAATGTTAAGATGTCACAAACTGTCAAACTGAGTATTCTCCCTAAACTGTATTTTTTCTAAATTTGTTTTTCCACACTTTACTTTCCCTTGTTTCCCTAACCACTAGGTTTTTTGTTTGTTTGTTTTGGTTTTATTTGAGCTTTACTTATTTTATGTAAACAGACAAATGCACACACCATAAAGCAAACCTGTCAGCGTACTACACCAAAAATTGCTTTCTTTCCTCTCATGGCTGAAAACAGTCATCAAAGCATGTACATGTATTATGTCATTATTTCATCATTATTTATTTCCTTACTTAGATATTTTTGCAAAAGTTATTTAAAAAAACTTTGTTATGTGTGTAATAAGTTGGTAACAGAGTAGCACTTGGAATGACAGGTTTTCAGACATATTTACTGGATATCTACAACACATTATTTGGACTTGAGAAAACAATATTTAAAGTTTTTGGTAAATGAACACTTCTTCCCTTTGACACAAATACATTTTCTTTGTTTGACTTGAGACTTGGAACCAAAGACCTGGACTTAAGTATGATTTCTCTCACTTATGGATCTTCAGTTGACATTATGGAAACTATATCTATATTTTATGGAAATAAAATACCATCAAAGACTGGCCTCAAGGCCTCTTGAGCCCAAAGCAGGCTGTGGTCTGTCTCTTCCCTTCACTTCCTTAATCACCTGTGCATAAACAAACTGATTCTAAAATATTGTATCTGTAATGTGACAAAAAAAAACAAAAAATAAAAAACAAAAAAACGAACCTGCAATACATGTAAAGATACATGACCCATAGACATGACCAGACGCTGGGTTTGGTCCCAGGTGATGCTCTGCCAGGCCTCTATTGCTGCTGTCTTCACGTCTTGCTTGTTCTTGGGGCATTTTCCCTTCAGTTTTGTCTTCAGCAAGTGAAATGCAGCTCATTTGGATTCAGGTCAGGTGACTGACTTGGTCATTGCAGAACATTCCACTTCTTTGCCTTAAAAACTCTTTGGTCACTTTCACAGTATGCTTTGGGTCATTGTCCATCTGCACCATGAAGCTCCGTCCAGTGAGTTCTGAAGCATTTGGCTGAATCTGAGCAGATAATATTGCCTGAAACACTTCAGAATTCACGTGGCCACTGCTTTTGTCAGTGGCCACATCATCAGTAAATATAAGAGAACCAGTTCCATTGGCAGCCATACATGCTCATGACATGATACTACCACCACCATGCTTCAGTGATGAGGTGGTATGCTTTGGATCTTGAGCAGTTCGTTCTCTTCTCCAGACTCTTCTCTTCCCATCATTTTGGTACAAATTGATCTTTGTCTCATCTTACCATAGGATGCTGTTCCAGAACTGCACAGGCTTTCAGATGTTTTTTTTTTTTTTTTTTTAAAAACTCTAATCTGGCCTTCCTGTTTGTGAGGCTCACCAATGGTTTACACTGTAGTGTAATATTTTTGGGTACGATATGCTGAAAATAAAAGATATAATTATGGCAAATGCGATTAAAAGGATGGAATACAAGCCAGTCCTGAAAACCCAACAATGCCAGAAGCATCTTACCTGGGCTAAGCAGAGAAAGAATTGGACCCTTGCTAAATGGTCCAAAAGGGGAAAAAAAACATGTCGATTAATATTAGAGATTACTTTTATTGCATATTCAAGTTCTGTAACATTAGAATCAGACAAAATTAAAATAACCCCTCAAAGAGGAGCAAAACCTCACATTACAAATAAAATTGGGGACGTTACAGAGTGATTTCTGTCTCAGCAGTTGAAGTTGTCAACACATGAAGTTATTTAAGAATTCAAAGCTCCATCGTGTTTGATTTTAGTCTATACCACAGATCAGGATCTGGCTGCCAAACCAGCAACTCCCACCTTCACTGCAACACAAAGCTGTGGTTTTGTACACAGATTCTCTCATATGATTTAGTTCCTCCTTTAGTCGGCCTTCAGGGCGTAGAGGACATCGTCTTGGCTGACATTGAGGCGGACGCGCTGCAGGACTCCCAGGCGGCTGGGCTCCAGCAGCAGTAACCTGCAGGCTCCTAGACGCTGACACACTGCCAGGCCCTCTGACACACTGATGGGCTGCAGACCCTCCAACCGACACAGAGCCTGGTGCTGCACGAAAACCTGACAGACCAAACACACAAAATACAAGAACTTGAAAAATGAACCAATTGTTCGATTAGAGCTCAACTGATACATTCTTTCTCTAGGTCTTGGACATTTAGTCACACAACATTGAAAATTTGAAGATGTCCACACCACAAATAAACTGAAAGACAATCAGCTGCAGTGGCAGCATGCTGCAGACAGAAAAAAATGCTGAGTAAATACAAATAACAAAAATTAAAATAAGTCATCTTTTCATGTAAACCTGAAATTATCTGAAAGTTTGAAGATTTAGAAATATTTTAATACATCAGAGGTTCTGACGTGCTAAGTAAAGACGAAATATTTCTGATTATGCTCCATATCTCAGTCATCAAGCAAAACTATGTCATTAGTGCCATTGATCATGTTAACTCCTTTGCCAGGCCAGGTAGCCTTGACTTGTATCCTTCCACTGAAACAGTGTTTAGATGACAATCCTGTGTCAAGATCTCCATTTCCAGAGAAAGTTCAGGTGTTGGTGCCAGGAGTTATAGCTAGAGTTGTTCTATAGCGGAATTGTAGCTATTTCATAATACGTCACTTGACAAATTTGTTAGTACAGCTTCAAAGGACTTTTGAGATCACTTGATCATTAGTATTTGTAGTAAATTAGGCGTTTTTATTTGGTTTGAAGAGTCCATTTTTAATTTTCTTCATATGTTTATTAGACCTTCACCTGTTGAAAAGTGGCCTCCTCCAATCCCAGTCGTCGAAACTCTGCAATGACAGCCCTGAGGAAAAGCTGCTCCTGCATCGATGCACACCTAAAACACACCATCAATGTAAATGAGAAATTGTTTTCAACTGATCTTACCTGGTAAAATAAAGAATTAAGAAAAAAAAAAACATGCCATTTCATGTCCTTACAGTTACTAATGCAAACCACTACAAATTAACCAGTGTTTCATGAATGCAACCAAAGCAAGACTCTCACTTGATGGCAGTGATGTAGGCAGAGGAAAACATCTCATTCAGTGCTTCCATCACATGACTCATTCCTACCAATCCTGTGGCTGAAGGGTTGGTGGTTGAGTGCTCGCAGATCTCCGTTGCCCGGCGACAGATGTCCAAACATCTCCGAGCATCACCCGATAGAGCAGCCACCTGCCAGAGAAGAGGGACACAGAAATGTCTGACCTAAGAGTGGGCAGGCATGTGTGTGAGCTCATAACAGGTAAGTTACTGTGAAAGATGTCCAGTTTATCTACCTTTCTGGACACCAGCTGCAGAGCGTCCTCCTCGAAGGCTTTCACCTTGTTCAGCCTGGACATGATGATCTGCTGCAGCTGCTTGAAACTGTATGGCTGGAATGACATCCTGGTCAAGCCCTAGAGATGTTGATAGAACAACTGAGCACGATGTAGCAGCATTTCAACCATCAGGGCTTTTGTTTATGCAGAAAAATAATCAAACTACCAAAAAGGAGAACAAAATTTTAAGCCAACTTCACCACCATTAAAACTGTTTTGTCAGTCTGCAAATGGTGAGAAATAAGATGGACAAAATTAAAACAATAAAATTAATATGAAAAGTTGGTACAAAAGGCAGCTAGGACATGAAAGCGGAACCAAAATAAAATAAAACATGAAAAGACTGGTTTTAGTAAGAGCCAAGCAACCCGAAACCTCACTGGTAACCAGTGAAGACAGGCCAGAACATTGATGTGACCTTTTACCTTTGAGCTGATGAAAAGCTGAACAGCAGTGTTTTGAAGTAGTATGAGGGGTCCTGGCCCACTTGTTTGCCAGTGCAACAACAATGGGGCTCTCTGATTGTGCAGGGACAAGAGCAGAGGGTACTGAACATTCTTCACTGATGCATAAATGTCCATGATTGCTTGACCGAACCATTACTCAATCTGCTTTACCAGGGTCAGGGTCTTCAATCTGTATACAATGGGTCGCTTTGAATTTTCTCAAAGGCTGCAGGTGAAAACATGTTGGCGTCTTTGCCAATGTAAGGAAATGTTTCAGAGTGAGGTCAACAGCCAGCAGCTCTAGGCTACTTGATGAAGAAAATAGCACATTTTTTGCTACAGATACCTTCTAGTGTGACCCCTTCCAGAGTTTTCTCTACATTCATTCAGCAGCCGCTCCTTCAAATTTCTTTTTTTTTCTTCAATCGTCGCAAATACACCACCGCTGCATGTCTCCACCTTCACAGCAGAGTCCTGCACTGTGTCAGGTACTCACGAGTACCCAGGTAAACTACAGATAACTATCTTGCTCAGTATCTACTCTTTGATACGTCAGGTTAATACGACGCTAATTACTCGGGAGAGCGCGGCCTTGAAAGTGACTATGTCCAGCATCAAGGCAGCAGGTCACAGTCAGAGGAGTGTCATCTTGAAAATAGGGCAGCGACTTACCGGAGAAAAGTTATTAGCTTAAGATAACTCATAATAGATTTTACAAGTTAAACAGACATTCGCAAAATATTGATGTCCAGCTAACGTTGCGTAACATATTGGTAGCTTCAGTTAATTGGGCCTGGCGCCAACTCAGTGTCGCCAACATGAGTAAACTATTGATAGCATTAAGCTAATATCTACACACCATGTGATGCAACTGCTGGTTGCATTTTCAGATGAGCTTGTTCAAATATTTTTTTAAATTTTAACATTCAGCCTTTAAAAAGACACTTTCAACTGGCCATTCAATAAATAGGCTGTACAAGGAAAATCTGCAGTCAAGTGTCATTTGTGTACGTCGCCACAGCTCCTGGGGAGCCTGCCGCCACTACTGAAAAAAAATCCTAGAGGAAACACTGCCTTAATTTCATTACCCACTGTTATTCATAATTATCTTACTTTTTGTTGTTTGCAACTGCCTGTCAGACTCCTCATCACTTACCTTTTGTTGTCTACCAGATCTCTTGACTCCAGCATCATTTGTCATTAATTAGCAACCATATAGAAACTGACCACTTTTGTTTTCTGTATTTACATACCGTCCCCTCCCAACTGTCTGACCAACTGTATAAAATGTTTTACTCTGTAAATGTTCTGGGTTGCTTACCTTCACAGACTCATGCTCTGTGTTGGTAAGCCCACCGTATACCGGAGTACTAATAAACACCCCACCACAGCAAAACAAAGCTGCACAAGACAGAAAGGAGCTTGGGTTAAGGAAGGTAGCGACCAGTCACTTTATGGGTGGTATGTGGCAGACACCATAAGCCTCCATCCCTTCATAATCCAAAAGGGAGTCTCCCAAAATGGGGAGTTCCTTGCTGTATGTCTTGACTCTCCACATCACTGCTATCTCATTGGGCAGCTCCAGGAAGACTGGCAACATCTGCTTTACCATCTTTTTCAACACTGGTGGATTTTTGCCATCAAATCAAGATTTTGCAACTTCTGCTTGAATGACAGGTAATAGGATGTCGAGCTTAGCAGCATGTTTTGCATGTCAATATCTAGAGGGGAAGATGCTGCAGCCTTCACTATACTTGATATTTTCATCTACATACTGTTTGAATTTTACTACCAGCTATATATGTAGTATATTTAATGTCAGAGCCTTACACCATAACAGTAAACTTATGAATCAATTTCAATGTTAGCTTGTACTTTGTATGTATCATCTAGCTTATCATGCATGTATTGAACTGTGTGTTATATGTTCCTTGTTCCCCACCCTCCTCTTCTCTCATGCCTCCCCCTCTACCTCTTCTGTCCTTCTCAACCTGCCGGCCACCAGGCAGATGGGTCCCCCCACATAAAGAGCCAGATTCTGCTCAAGGTTTCTTCCTGTTAAAAGGGTGTTTTCCTTGCCACTGTCACCTTAGGGCTTGCTCTGGGGGTTCAGGCATATGGGTTCTGTAAAGCATCTTGAGACAATTTGACCTGTAATTGGCACTATATAATAAAACTGAATTGTGACTGCTAGCAATGAAGATGGATTCTTCCTACTTATAGTCAGACAACAGCAGCTATGTGTTAGCTGACCTTAGTCATCATCACCGTCACCATCACCCTTGAAAATGACATGGGCAGCAGTGAAACTCACATCCCTTGTCTGTCGCTGCCACAGAAAGATGGGAGTCTGCCTCCAACCAGCTCACCCACATTTCAGGACTCAGCACATTTGCTTATTACCAAGTCTCCACCCAACAGGCTAATTTGTTGGACTAGCCAACAACAAAGCAGCTTCTAAAGAAAAGTAACACATCGGATGCATGCTTGGGCAGAGGTCAAGGCAACCCTTCTCATTCACTTTGCCATACAATTTCAAATGGTAAAAGACAGTCTGACTTCATCACAGAAGAAGACATAGACTATAACAGATCCAATTCATGGGACTCATCAATAATGAATTTAAAAGTTTTTTTGTATTCTTTGACAAACCATTAACAGGAGTTGAAGTTCAGTTTAGTGCTTCCTGTTTGTAGGGGTTTTTCCTTTGAGTTTATTAAATATCTGCAGCATCAGACAGCTGCAGGACCCAGGTGAGTGTCTCCAATGCGGGAGAGTTGTGCACATTTACACACAACAGAAGTAACTTATTAACTTACTTAGAATTATAAATTATCCCTGACATGAAGAAAGGATTGATCAGAATATGATAAATCACACCGTTTCTTACTTTTCTTCACATCAGACCGAGCGGTCACACAGCTTCACATTTTAGAAACTGTAGTTAAAACATTAGTTACCAGTAGTCATGTCTGAGTTGAGACCTGAGCACCATCACAGCTCAGAATAGTTTTATTTTATTGTAAGAAGCAACTAGCAATTTGGGGTTCAATGTCTTATCCAAGGACATTTCAGCACATGGTTGAACTGCCAGCTTTACAATTAGTAGAGAAAACCACTTGTGGCACAGTTGTGCCTCAGGTTTGTTGTCAAAAACAGCTGACAAAAACATATTTGAAGAATCCTCAAGAAGTTTCCTGCTGCCCTACACTCCGGTGCTTACAGTCATGAGGTTAACAACCTCACTTAAGGGTTTAATTTATTTGTCAGGGGCAACTGAAAATAAGAAGTTAACCACAAAGAGAGCATCTGGGATGATGATCAAGACACCTCAATGCCGTCTGAATAAAGATGTAGGTGGTCTCCACCAAAGTTTTCTTTGAACTATGCATTTTCTTGTTCTCTTTGTAGGATCCACCAGCCATTATTACACAGTGGAACAGGACAAGAACAGATTTTGTCTGTCATTTCCTGCCCTGGGTTTAACACCTTCACAGCCACAGATTGGAGACGGGGCTTGCTTTGTCCAGTGGAGCCAGATACATAGACATTGCAAACAAGACGCTTTCCAGATCTGGTACGAGGGTGCAAAGTGACGAATCAGCAGGAAAGCATGAGACCAGACTTTAAAGGATTCCCCTACACAGACCTCCAGGATGTAAATTAGGCCGGTCTCAGCCAAGAGACTGGTTTAAACCCCTAGCCACAAGGGACCAAATGGCCACCAACACACATTCAGACTGATTCCTGAGTCATTGAAGGGGGGTTCAGGAACCTGCATGACAACTTCAAAGACATTCCACTCACTGACAAAGGAACTCTGGACTCACGTCAGAACCAACAAATACAATCATCCCACAATTCTGGAGTAAACTCCTTCTTATGTACATCCATTTAACAGAACAATTGAACTTTTCAATAACTTCATGATTAATCCACATTTGCCTTGCCTTTATTATTTTATTCCTCCTGATTAGTATCAATATGATAATTCGTAACATGTCTATCATTCACATGATCATATTTGGTATCATTTTGATCTTCTGTCAGTAATGCACCTAGGTACATCCTGTTCACCAAATTACAATATTTTTGGAGTTACAGACACCACAAAAATTACCTGAAAATAGGCACGTTTACATGAAGTTTTTTAATTCAGAATTATTAATTCGGAATTAACTGATTTGGAATCAAAGTTTTGTGCTTCGCATTTACATGGAAATATTATTTCCGAGTTAAGGTTTACATGGACCGCACATTTATCCCCTTCCTTAATTCTGCTTTAAAGCTTGGGTGTTGGAAAGGATTCTGATTGGACAGGGAATGGACGTGACGTATCCCTGTTTACCAGAAGAAAACAAACTCCATTTGCCGCAGCATTTCTTTTCCCCAACAATATGGAGGAACAACTAATAAGCATACTTTTCTCTTTGCTTTTTATTGTTGTTTTGAAACAGCAACGCGACAATGGCGTACTACTTCTGTTGCGTCACTTGAGAAGGAGAAGAGAGATAGAATACCGGAGGTTGCAGAATGTGTACGTCGCTACGTCTCGCTATGTGAGGAGCCAAGCATGCACAGAATGACTGGAATTAACTAAAGCGGAATTAAATGTATACATGAATCGAACGTACACAGGAATTAGTTTATTCGGAATTAACATCGGAATAAACCAGGTAGTTTATTCGGAATTAAGTTTATTTGGAATTAACTTTTTAATTCGGAAGTAGGTGTTTACAAGGAGATTTTAAAGTGGAATTAACTTTAATTCCAAATTAAAGAGGAATTAAAGGTCTCATGTAAACGTGGCAATCGTAACTCTGTGAGGGACATCTGGACATCAGCCCTCCCTGACGGAGGATCTACCCAGACCCCTACTAAGTTAATGATATGCAAAGGTCCACTTTAAAAGACGACATCTGAAAGCAGCACTTTGAGTCCTCCTGTACCATCAGAGGCTTCCAACCCAAGACTCCTCCTTTGCCATCAGAGTCCTCCCAGAAGAGTCCTCCTTTTTGAGCTCTCCTTTACCCAAGAGGCCTCCTGTACCATCAGAGTTCTCCCGACTCCGAGGCTCCACTCTGTCCACCGCTGTTCTGACCCACATCAGCAAAGGTGGACCATCCACCGAGGCAGCAGTATCATCATCATCATCACGGCACGCAAGTACCTTTCATTCATTGGAACTTGGTGCAACCTCCCCAAATGATCTTTTCAAAGTTAAAATTTACAGGCTAACAAATAAGCCTACTATCAAATTGACAGCTGCTTTCAGGTGTGGTCTCTTTATTCCTTTCCCTCAGAACACCATATTTCAAGTGTAATAATAATCCCAGTGTTACGTTAAAATATTGTGTTCTCTCCCTTCCTTTCCCCATCATTCACATTTCACAATCTTATTTGTTTTGTGTTTTTGTTGTTTGTCTTAATGTGTGTTATTGTTGTTATTGTTTAGATTAGTTTAATAAATGTACATAAAAATAAGTTCAGTGCCTCAATTGTTTTGTTGTTCACATTTTGGTCCCTAACTTGTACCGATTCCAGCTACCTCAATTTTATCCACTAATGAAGGTTGTGTTTTTTATTAAAAGACAATTTTGTTGCCATGCCTCATGTCTATATGAAGCCAGCACATTTGAAAGAGACAAAAATGGCTAAAACAAGGAACCTAATGCAGCAAACACTCCTGGAGAGCCAGATTCTCAGCCAGGAAGGGTTCAGCTGCAGCCAGATAGCCAGGAAGTGCAGATGCAGTCCATCAGCAGTTGGATACATTCTGCAGAAATACAGACCAACCAACAGCTTGGAAGACAAACCAAGATCTCAATGTCCAAGGGTTTCTACAGCAAGGAATGAACGCATCCTGATTTGCATGTGCAGGGAAAACTGCCGAATGACATCACAGGGCAGCAGTAGTCAAACCAAACTAGTGTCCAGTGTTCAACCAGCACTGTACGTGGCCGATTTTTAGATCATGGCTTAAAGTCCTACAGGGCTGTCAAGAAGCCCCTGATCAATGAGAGACAGAGGTTAGCCTGGCATTGTTGGGCCCAAGCACACAAGAACTGGACAGGCAGGAATTGGAAGAAGATTCTGTGGTCTGATTAGTCCAGTTTATCTTCCTCCTGCTAATGTTAGAGTATGCAGAAGAAGACGAAGCATTTATCTCCAGCATGTACAGTACCTACTGTCAAGCATGGTGGAGGCAGTATCATGGTTTGGGGATGCATGAGTGCTGCTGGTGTTGGTCATCACACTGTCTGTGATGACACATTGAACTCTGCCAACTATTGTGCCATTCTCCAAACCCACATGCTCCCTTCTGCATGTGTTCTGTTCCATCAAGGTCAAACTGGATGCTTCAACAAGATAATACTCCTTGCCAGACATCCAGGGCCAGTAGAACTTGGCAGCAGGAGCACAGTATCCAGCTCTTAACGTGGCCAGCTCAATCCCCGGATACCAACCATTGAAAATCTGCGGTGGATTATCAAAAGGTCTGTTTCAAAGCGTAAATCAGAGAATTTAGAAGAATTAAAAGCAGTAATTCAAGAAGAATGGGACAAGATTACCCATCAACAGTGTGAAAGGCTCATGGGGGACATGCCAACCAGGATTAGGGTTAGGGCTCTACTGTGTGCTAATGGCAGGACTACTAAATATTAATATGATGATGTAATGTTTTATTTTTGTTTGTTTGTTAGTTATGCCCTCCAGCACAGTCATAAACATCCCAGAGAAGATGGACCTGTGATGTATGTTCATGTTCGCAATTGAAAGATTTTTCCACAAATATTTCATGAATATTTGAAATTGTGTAAAATTTTAAGGATGTCCGAAAACTTATTTCCACCACTGTACTTCAACTCACCCATAATCAGAGACTATTTGATCTACTTGTCCAATATTACAAATTCTAAATCAATTGTATTATTAAAATGTATAGTGAACATTTCAGGCTTTTATCTTTAACAGTTTCTAAGATAATGTAATTCAAATAATACCTCAAATTTCAGCAGGCAATAAATGTGCCAAAAGTGGGCTGGTGGGCAGTTTAAAAAAAAAAAAAAAAAAAAAAGATCCTGAAATGTTTTTAATATGTCAAAAAAGTTTCATGCAAATCAGAGATGGTCAAGCACAAGGGCCCTGACATGAAATAACCCAGTAGCCTTAAATTCACAAATACAAGCTCACATACTTCAGCAGCTTCCAGACATGCAAGATAGAACACTGGTGAATTATTCAATCCGCCTATTCCAGCCCCTTGTACACATGGGTCACTTATCCTTTAGTGTTCCTCACTGCTGCATTCACACAGAAGACCCATATTGCTGGAGAGCGCCGGGATACACAATGTTTGTCATTCATATGAGACTAGTCAATACACCAAGTGATGTATGAAACATAATAACACAATAACAGACCAAAACTAAACAAATAGCAGCTGATCAAGGCATTCAAATAATTAACAGCCCAGTTAATTTATGACTTCTTAAACAGTGAAACTGAAAGTTCTGGGTTCGACCTGAGGATGGCAGCAATGTGACAAAATATTAAACTGCAGCTGATAAACTATAACTCAGTGTGACAGTTCACCTGTTTGAGGTGAATAAAAGTTCACAGCTGATGTTAGATTCTCAGCGGCTCTTTCTCAGAATTGATCATTTACAGTTCAACCTGAATCATTAAGTTATTACAGTTGCTCTGACACTGATTCTGTACAAATGTAAAAAACTATGAAGAAATAGTCCTAAACAGCTGGAAGCTAAACTGTCATTCTGTTTGAGACAGCTGACCTGTCTGATGTGAAGACATGCAGACCTGCTGTTAAATCCTGGTCTAGACTAATCTGCTCAACAACAGTTTCTAACTATGCAAATTTAATTAAGTTACAGGCGCTGCTCAGTGTACAAATGTGTGCAACCGCTCTCTTTGGAGACGCACTGACGGATACACACAAACTGTGTATTAACTGTTTCCGTGATGTTCTCGCACGAATATTAATGCTGAAATGTAGAAGAAACCTTCCCCTACATCACTTCAGTTCAATTTGATTTTATTTATATAGCGCCAATTATAATTCAAATTGTCTCAAGACACTTTACAGAACCCATATGCCTGAACCCCCAGAGGAAGCCGTAGGGTGACAGTGGCAAGAAAAAAACGTCCTTTTAACGGGAAGAAATCTTGAGCAGAACCTGGCTGTTTATATGGGGGGGACCCATCTGCCGCTGTCACACATCTCAAAGTACTGCTGCTTGTGCATATCTGTCCATTAATGTGAAGGCTCAGTTCACACTCGTGCCGTAATGTAAGTGACATGGAAATGTTACAAGGTCTGACCTACAGATCAGCGACTAGGGTGCGCATTCACACATGCAGCTGACCAGTTTAGTTGCCATCAGAATAATGGAACACAGTGTATGTCTGAAAGGGGTAAAAGTATGCACACCTTTGCAAGCCTGACTCATTGGATGTAGGTGGTGGGTATCAGTCGGCCATTGGCCAATCATTTCAGTCGCCGTTCTCCCCTTTTCCACTGTATGTTTGTTATGACATGGGTGACATGTTGTTGTTTCGCCACAGGAAACAACAACATGTCACCCTGCATGCAGATGTTAAACCACTAAAATTCCACACATTGCCATTTTGAATGAAAGCCGTATCCTTCAAGTAGAGCCACCCACAACAGCTGTGATTGGTTTAAAGATACACAGGCAAGCCAAAGTGTCCATTTTCCCCTATAGTAGAATCATACTGTGGTACAGTCAGAACACTATGTTCTACAAAATGGACTGGCAAAGTGAGACTTACTCTAAACAGGCTCAAAGAGTTACACTGTCTCTAGCAGCAGTAAGGACAGACAACAGAAAAGGCAAAGCTGACAAAATAGAGCTTCTAGTAAAGTCTGAATCTTATGCTTCTCAAGCTGATAAATAATCACTGTCAGTGACATTGTATTTCTGGACTGACTTGGAAATTCTCAGAAATTTTTGCTCATATCACTCAAGCATTTTGTAACAAATACTGAACCCTACAGCAGGCTTGACAAACCTTTTGGAGGTCTGGAAATGAAACATACGAGACACCTGAAATTAATACTTTGCCAGAGTGATAGGTCCCTAAGCACTAATTCAAGTTTTTTTTCATTGTATTTCCCATTAAGGCGTCTTTCATGCGTCTCGGGCTCATATTGAGTTTACACTTCCGTGGAAGAAATTCATTTAATATCAAAGCAAAACTGTGACCACAACTATCCAAAAAATACCACAAATACACTGTATATATACAAATAGGAAATACAGCAGGTTGAAATAAGTATGCATTTTCATGTACTTTCAGTTATTTGCTGGCATATGTACACACATTTTGGGTACAGAGGAATTTTTGGCACAGAGCTGAAAGAGCTGGGGAGGTGAGGAGGGTGGTCTATGTAAAGGGGTAACATTTATGTACACATAAATAGATGATTTTCAAGTAATTTATGAATTAAGGTTAAAAAAATACCTATCTAAATCTGTGTAAAATAAAGAAAAACTCTTCAAAAGCTGTGTACAGCAAACACATAGCTTTAAAAAAAGCAACTAAAAACTGCCTGCAGTGACATTATAGACTCTAAGTCAGATACTTAGAATTACAATTACTCTGTTCTTTACAGGCCTTGAGTTTTGATATCAGTCAAGCTACAGCCATCCATAAAAAAGTGTGCACCATTACAGGATGGTGCCATAATTAAAAGAAGTTTCTGAATGAATCATGCACTTCTCTGTGAGAAACAATGATTTGGATGAATGACAGAACAACAGTTAGCGTAAACTGAGATGTTTTTTTTTTTTTTTTTTACTGGGCCAGAACACAGTGTTGATATAAAAATTCTCACCAGTCTGCTAGCCACTCTGTTGATCATGATCCTCTCCGGCAGGTCCATGGTGTTGGCAATAGTCAGTACCACCAGACGAGCGTGGCGCTGTGTTGGCCAGTCAAAGAGGTTGTACATCACGTTCTGCTTCCTCGTCCACAACAGGTCTAACTGCAGGAATGAGAAACACAAAGAACCGGGCCATTACTGTGCTGTCACGGCTCGTAATTGCAAAAGGCCTTAATAAAGACTGTGAGCTGTATGTTCAAGTTGGATAACCCTCACTCTCTGTAAGGTGTAACAGACACTGGGTTTTCTTTATTTATAAAGCTCTTACTGCTTTTTTTCACCTCCTTACATCACTTCACCAACGTTCTTCAATGCAGGCCCTCACCACATAACAAATTTAAAAGAAACGCTTATGAATAAATATTTTGCAGTTTTAAAGTGAAAGATTAGCGTCAGGTCTATCTGATTGCAAAATACGCAGACATAAAAGACTCTACTAGCCATAGTAAGTGTAGTATGAAAGAAAAAAGCTTAATACTGTAAAAAAAAAAAAGAAAATCACAAATTTACAGAATACTGCATCCATAATGGTTAGCTACATCAGTTTTTTTGCATATTGTTGGGACAGACTCCACTATCAGTGCACTGTGACAACCACAACTGACAGCAGCGCATATTCTATTATCATAAGTGTAGGACTTCTGTTAAACGTTTGTGCAACCAATAATGGCCCCTGAGGGTCCAACAATTTTAGGGCAACAGTTGGATGAATCATTTAAAAGAAGTAAGTACCTGTTCTCATTCAAAGTTTTTTTTAATCATAAATGC
Organism: Amphiprion ocellaris; assembly: GCF_022539595.1. Taxonomy (NCBI): domain Eukaryota; kingdom Metazoa; phylum Chordata; class Actinopteri; family Pomacentridae; genus Amphiprion; species Amphiprion ocellaris. The sequence goes on along the minus strand of NC_072767.1, from coordinate 9,328,127 downwards.
CTTTCATAGAATGGAATACTTGGAGCAAGAGCTCTGTTCCAGTAGCAATACCAAGCACAAGTTAGTAACATCCTCTGAAGTCCTAAGAAATCTAGCCAGCAGTGTGTTAACTGTCAATCAATGCCTTTGTGTCTGTCACCTGAGTCCTGAAAGGGTCCCTGTAAACCCTGTATCTTGTATAAGTCGTTTTAAGCCTTTACTTGTGCTTTCTATTCATCCACAGGGAGAAAAATGCTAGCCATCCATCTATTTGAACATGTAAAAAAAAAGGGGGAGGAAGTAGCGCATTTACTTTCAGTTTAATTGTTTTAATGTTTGTTTTGAGCTCTGGATGGTGTATTTGGGATCTAGTCCACAAACTACAGTGTGTTCATGGCTGTGAAGTGTCAGTCGGTCAGCCAGCTAGCCAGCCAGCCAGCCAGCCAGCTAGCTAGCCAGCCAGCCAGCCAGCCAGCCAGCTAGCCAGCCAGCCAGCCAGCCAGCCAGCTAGCCAGCCAGCCAGCCAGCCAGCCAGCCAGCCAGCCAGCCAGCCAGCCAGCCAGCCAGCCAGCCAGCCAGCCAGTCAGCCAGCCAGTCAGCCAGCCAGCCAGCCAGCCAGCCAGCCAGCCAGCCAGCCAGCCAGCTAGCCAGCCAGCCAGCCCGCTAGCTAGCCAGTCAGCCAGCCCGCTAGCTAGCCAGTCAGCCAGCTAGCTAGCCAGCCGCTTTCCTTCTGATCAGTTTGGTGAACTGTTGAATGCAATCACTCCTAGACACATACTTTTTTCCCCCCATTCTGTTTCTGTCAGGGGAAATATTTCAGTGTTTTTAGTAAATTCCCATAAAAGGACATTATGGTAAATATATAGGAGCTCTCACTTCGTCCACGAGCAGCACAGTGGTCTGCTTCCTGGGTGCTGGGTTGTTGAATCTTTTGTCCAGCAGTGCTGCTGCATGGTCAGGAGTGGCTTTCTGACCTGTCAGATTCTGCAAAGATGAGAGCAGTCAGTCAGTGCAACCGCTAACATGTCAATTGAACAAGGGGGTAACTCATACATTTTTTTAATTAACAATGTATGAAATGACATTGTGCAAAAAGTGTGGCGGAATGATAAGCTGAATCTGCAGCTCTGACTGGTTGTACTGACCTTTATAGTGAGCCCAGGTTGAAAACTACAGACCAGTTTCACTTCTGTCCTTCCTGTCTAAAATACTTGAGCAAACTTGATCAGCCCTCCACTGGTTCATGTCCTACCTCTCAGGGAGATACCTCAGAATGATTTGGAGGGGAGAAGTGTCTGAACTGCACAGCATATCCGCAGAAGTTCCTCGGTGCTCAGTCCCCTCCTCTTCTCAATATACACAACCTCACTTGGTGCAATAATCCACTCCCATGGCTTCTCATACCATTGCAATGCTGATGAAACCCAGCTCTTCCTGTTGTTCCCCCCAAACAGCCACACTGTCTCTGTCTGGATCTCATCATGACTTGCAGATATCTCGTCACGGATGAAAAATGACACCTTCAACTCAACCTCTCCAATACTGAGCTCCTTGTCATGGCTTGCACTTTGTATATATCATCAATGTTACTCTTATCATGCATGTATCCCAGTGTGTGTTCTATGTTTTCTTGTCCCCCACCCTCCTCAGCCTCTTCTGTCCCTCTCAACCTGCTGGCCAGCTGCAGATGGGTCCCCCCATACAACGAGTCGGGTTCTGCTCAAGGTTTCTTCCTGTTAAAAGGGAATTTTTTTCTTGCCACTGTTGCTTTAGGGCTTGCTCTGGGGATTCAGGCACATGGTTTCTGTAAAGCACTTTGAAATGATTTGAATTGTAATTGGTGCTATACAAATGAAACTGAATTGAATCCCAGCCAGCCCCTCTATACCACAACAAATCAACATCCAGCTTGAATCAAGTCAAACCCACAGAGTCTGCCACACACTTGGGTGTTATGATCGATGAGCAAATAACCCTCAAGGCTCATGTGGCCTCTGTTGCTTGGCCATGTCGATTCGTCCTCTACAACATCAGGAAGGTCAGAGCCTTCCTGTCTGAACATGCAGCACAACTCCTGGTGTAGGCTCTCATAATATCAAAGATCAACTATTGCAACTCCTTACAGGCAGGCCTCTCCGCATGTACGGTCTAACCGCTGCAAGTAATCCAGAACGCAGCAGCACGTTTGGTTTTCAACCAGCCTAAATCAACACATCACCCCACTGGTTCAAGTTGCTTCATTGGCTTCCAGTTGCTGCCTGTATAAAATGCAAAACTCTGAAGCTTGCATTCAAAATGACAATGAAAACAGTTCCCCCCTATCTGAACCCTCTCATTCAGGTCTACACTTCCTCCTGCTCACTACACTCAGCCAAAAAAGGTGCCTGATACAACCACCGCAACAGGGGCGGTTGATAGTTGGACTCTTCTCCTCTGTGGTGGAACGAGTTACCAAACTCTGTTTGAGCTGCAGAACCCCTCAGTCTTTAAGAAAAGACTAAAAACTCAGCTCTTCACTGAACACCTTTGCACTTGACAGATTGCAAAAAAAAAAAATCCTATCATGTCTGTACATACTGTAGACACCATGGTTCTATTGCCACACTTGAACGTGTTTTATGGCACTTACCCAGGTTGTTTTCTTTCCTTGCTTGTGTTGTATCTACTCTCAGATGTACGACGCTTTGGATAAAAGCGTCTCCTAATTGAAATTCTAGAATTGTAGTGATTCTCAGCTACTTGGACTGCTGTTCAGCTACAACCGATAACCTCACTATCTGACTCCATCTCAGTGCTCTCCTAGCCTCATTTTTATTTGCAGTAAGCAGCTGTTTTGAGTGAAAAGAGCAAAAAAGCCACTGTACATACCTGCTCACCAGTAAACACAAGAAAGACACAGCTGTGAAGTCGGTGGAACATTTAGTGGCAATAGCGGCAGATATGACCATCAGAAGCAGGTGGAGAACAAAAACAACAGCTTAAAAACAGAGAATACCAGACTAAGATTCATAAAAACGTCTTCAGATGAACGATTGCATTGTTGGATGCAACAATAAAGAATTGCTTGCCAACAAGTACAGCTTTGAACATTATCCGTTACTGTAATTTTAAAGAAACAGTTACAGATGCGTTTTTTTCTCTAAAGTCAGAGGAGAAAATGGACATCAGTTGACTCTGAGCCCACTACACAGACACACCTCCAGGATGTGTACAGCAAACCGTAGCAAAAAACAAAACAAAACAAAACCCTGCAGTGCAGCTCCATCAAACAAACAAAAAATCAACATCCCACAGAAGGTAAACTTTACTACTGTATTTCTATTAATTCCGTGGACTCACAAGGGACAGATAGAGCAGGTGGCAGAATATCTGGATGTTTAATTCATGGTGTGGATCAAACACAAACACGCTGATTCCAACATTTCCATTAATTCTACTGGAAAGACTTCCAGCAACTGCGTTATTGACACAGTATGCGAACACATGCAAGAAATTTGACTCAGTTGTTTCTTGCTCTCAAAGTACTTACACAAAATAAAAGACATGCGTTGAAAAAAGGGGCAACAGGTTATAGAAGGAAAATGAGTGTTGAACTTCTAGGTACAGCTTATTAGATCCTGCCTCCTAAGAAAGTTACATCTCTTAAACACCCAACCCAAACTTGTAAAGCAGGTTTCCTGTCATAACTTTCAGGCAACAAGCTGAGATTGTTTTTAAATACATATCCAAGTTATCTGCCTGGGTAAATGTTTTCCTTTGTGTTCTCCCCCTAGACCCAACTCAGTCATTTCCTATATCTTGAAAGCTAAAGATTTTGATTCCTGTGGAGTGTTAAAAATAAAATGTGAAAAAACAGATTCTGTATTACATTTCTGACTGACCGTCTGCTGAGTTGTTAAAGAACTGTTCCCACCTGCAGGATCTGAACGTAGGCCTGGTGAGGGTCCGTCATCTTCATCCCGTTGATCTCAATGAAGTGGAAAGTTGGGATCTCATCCACATCCGCTGCATGCTGCAGACAGCGCATCACCTCATGGACTGTGGCAGTCTTTCCTGTTCCAGGCACACCTGAGATATACATGCAACTGAAACACAACAACAATAAAACACAAGATGGTCTAAACTAGTGGTCTTCAACTTTTTTTGCACCATGGACAGGTTTCAAGGAAGACAATTTTCTACAGACCAGTCATCGTGCACATAACAAATAATAATCTTTTTTATTTTTAGTTCCAAAAAAGTGTCCTAAACAAATAAAATTACTTTTCATTGCTAAATGTGTGATTATTTTTTCTCAGCATTGAGTCTCTCCCTCTATTAAAAGAAGCTCTCCAGAGATGTTTGCTTTCTATTAATTCTGGCAGGGGTTAGATTGTTTCATTTACCGGCAGGGCATGAGAGCTGACAGAGTCAAGTGCGGAAAACAAGCACAGATGGAGGTCATTTTTCAAAATAAAATGACCTCCAGACTGCCCTAGAAGTAAAATTTAAAAATACAACATATATATTCTTTCTGTGCGACCTGGTACCAAATGACCCATGGCCCAGTAACGGTCCATGGCCCAGTGGTTGAGGACCACGGGTCTAAACCATTTCTCCTGAACAAGACCTATTTTTAAAAACCTAGAGCCCTGACACCTATGGAACCTGAAACCTAAATTATCCATTCAGTTGGGAGCCAGTAGACAGCTAAAAGCTTTAGTTTTGATCTGAATCTCACCCTCCTGTGCCATCGATGATCTTGCTCTCCACAAAGCTGTAGATGTCCTGAAATTCCTGCTCCCTGCATGGCAGAGACTCTGGCACCGAGGACACATGAAGCCTAAAGAAAAACATAATGATAAATATGCACTTTAATGAGTGTTTAAAGTTCAGTTAATTCTGCAGATTATCTACCTGCACAACACAATAAAACCTTGAGAAGTTCAAAGTTAAATGTATTGTCCTTTGTTAGTTTTCAGAGGTCATGTTCATTTGGTACGTGCTTCTCATGTCTGCCAGGAGTTGGTGGGCGTCTTCGTTTTGGGCAGCAAAGTTATTCCCTCTTCGTTGTAATACCCATTCTATCAAACGGTAGGGCAGTTTTACTGCTGACTCCAGCCAAATTCAGTGGTGTGCTACCTAGTTGATCTTTTCCTATTACGACACCTCCTGAAGATCAGAAAGTTAAAGTCTACCACGCTCCAACACACAGTGATAATAGTCAATCACTGAAAGAAGAGTGCAGAAAACTGGAATGCAAATGGAACATAACTAGAGTGACCCACAACACTCCGAAGGTAGTGGCTAAGTTGTACTTTGTTATCCCCTTTTGATTGTTTCTATTTGGTATATCAGTATTTTTCTACCTCTGTCTTTTGATCTCTATGTTTTTATTTTGTCTTTAATTGGCGTTTTCAGTTATTTGTTCCTCCTATTAAGTACTTTATAACTTTATTCAGAAAAGCGCTAGATACATTTTTTTTAACTATTATAAATGGCACATTATTATTTTTTAACAGCACACAAAATTCATCATTCATACATTTTATTCTTTGAACCCAAAGAAGAGTTAGACAATTGATTAAATGTTTTTTTTGTATATTGTTGCTGGTATCAAATTCAAAAAAGCTTACTATAAAATGTTACATTTTTTTAAATGGTAAAATTCATCTGGCAATATTTAAAACTGAATAACTGATAGCTGACACAAACCAGAAAATAGCAACAAATTGTGGGGTTTTTTTGGTTTTTTTTTTAGTATTTGTTAGCATGTTTTATTTTTCACATTGCTCATTGTTTGTTTTTTCTTTACTTGCTAATGGTAAAATGACATGTCAAATCTAATCTTTACCAGTGGAAAGTAAGGCTGACAGATTTAGAGCAGAGTATGCTAATATTTCTTTGTGTTTTTCTGTAACACTGAGAGCAGGCAGTATTAATTGTACCAAAGTCTTGTTGTTTGGGTTTAACACACACCTTGCACTGACATTTTATGCTACAGGACATTAATAAAAAAGCCAAAATCAAGTTGTTTATATACAAGAATGCGAAATTTTGGCCTAGGTCAGGGGGCCAAATTATCTTGTTGGAAAGCATGATATGGCCACAAACTGGTGTTAGTCTTCCACTTATTTTCAACAAGAGATAATAGCTTTGAAAATGCATAAATATCTGAAATCAAATTAAGTCTGTTATTGTGGCAAACACTTCATACATAGCCAAGTTCATTTAAAAGCATCATCAGCACCATGTGGTAAGTTCAGCAGCTCTGATGTTAATGTGGCCTTCATAGATAAGAATAAGGGGTCAGGGACTGTTGGGTTCGAAATGGACTCACCTGGCTCTGGCCTCCTCCAGGATATTAGCAGGCTGTCTAGTCGGTAGTGACCTGCAGGGGATGCTGGGTGTGGCTTGATGAGGGGTTCGTGGCGTGCCAGGCATGATCTGCTGAAACAGAAGTAACATGGTGAGTAAATGATGACCAGACATCCAGCTGTCTATCTCTGTTTGGATTCAAACCTTTTTGTTGGGATTCTTTCGTGGCGTTCTGGTCAAAGAGTGGGTCTTCTGTTTTGAACGAGGAGTGCGAAACACAGCTGTAGTGCCTCTGCCTTTTTTCACTAAAATCTCTTCTTCACTATCCAGCCCTGCCTCCTCTTCCCCATCATCTTCATCCTCCTCACTGCACCCGTTTAGCTCTTTCTGGGATGGAACAAACTCATCCTCATCCTCTCCATCTGAGTTCAAGTCCTGCTGGTTGTCCAAAAGATTCCTGATCAAACAGACAGCAAAGCTGAAATACTGTGACGATATACGAGTCATTTTTCACAGTTAATGTTTTTGATTAATTCGAACAAAGCCAAGACACAACAACTCAAAGAAACATGAAAAAGAGAGATTTAATAAAATATATTCATAGAATCACAGTAAAAGCACAAATTTCCAGTAAATGTCCTCCGAGTTTGATTTATCATTAGTGTGCTTCAGTTCATTCGACAACATTGGTTGTTGGTAGGCGCCATGCTGAGCAACAGCCAGGTGCAGTCTTTTCGATTTTTGTTTACATCCTTGTACTTGCTGTGTCTCTACGTTTTTGTCACCCCTGTCACAACAACTATGTTTTACACAAGTTTTCTTTTGGTTCTCTTGGGGATATGACCACTGCCACTACCTGGCACCAAGGCATGAAATTCAGGGAGAAGCTATTCACCTCTGCTATTGCTGCTGCTGCATACATTCCCCCATCAACTGATGTGGATGTGGCATGTGACACTATTCACTCCACTGTGGCAAAACTTCAGGATCAACAGTCAAATGCCTTAATACTCATAACTGGGGATTTCAATCTTGTCACGCTGGATAAAACATTACCAAAGTTTCCCGAGTAAGTTGACTGCCCCACAAGAGACAATAGACCGATGCATACAATGTCAGTGCATACAATGTCATCCATCCCCTCAGAAGGAGGGGGTGGATGTAGCACTGCAGGGCTGCATTGACTCTACTGACTGGGATGTGATTTGTCAACAACATCGGGAGAACTAATAATGACTGCGTCACAGAATACATCAAATTCTGTGAACACTCCAACTTGCCAGCCCAGACTATATGCTGCTTCCCGTACAACAAACCCTGGATTAGCAGTGAACTGAAGATACTTCTGACCCACAAGAAGATAGCCCTCAGGGTCGGAGACAAAGAGGAGTTGAAGAGGGTACTGCACGACCTTAAGGTGAAGCTGAAGCAGTGCAGGGACTCCTACAGTAGAAGCTGGAGGCCAAGCTCCAGCAGAACAACTCAAAAGAGGTGTGGGCTGGTAAGAAGGAAATCACTGGTTTCAAGGTGAGGACACTATTAGGGGCTTTCGACCAAAGAGCACCAGGTGCTAGGTTGGTTCAAAGTTGAGAGCCAGTGCTTTTTTGGTTCAAATCTCGTGCCGCCCCAGAACCGGTTTGTGTTTCCATTCGGAAGGAGCAAAGTTTGAGCTGCGTCATTGCGCCACCACAAAACGTGTGTACGTCCCTGCGTACGTAGCCATTCAACAGCGTTTGTGCCGTACGGAAACCCACACAACAACAATGGAGGACTTCATTGGAGTGGTGTACATGACTTTGCTAGTGTGTCTCGCCATCGTTGAACAGCAAAACCTTCTGTTAGGGGTTACCCATCGGCGTCGCCGTTCCAATGCCCGGCGATCAGGTTTGAGAAGAAAGGTAATTATCAAAGACGTTTGGATACTTAACAGTAAACGTGCTACCGTTAGCTTAGCTACTTAGCTTCGACTATGCTTGCATTGACTACTTAGCGGTTAAACACGCGCAATAAGTTGATGATCATATCTATGTTTATCTTTTTAGATGTTTTTAGATGTCACCCTGCCCCCTGCCCGTGACATGCTCGGCTCTCAACTCTGGCCAAGTCTGGCCCAGCAACGAGTTGGTGCCCGAAAAAGCCCCAGTTTTTGGAGCCCGGAGCCGCAGCTCCGGTGGTGGAAAGACAAAAAACCGGCGCTAAGTCGGGCACCGGCTCCGACTCCGAACGGGCTCCACCCCGGTCAAAAGCCCCTATAAAAGGGCTCTCAGCTCTCTCTGCTTTCTTTGTTTTTACAGTTATCTGTTGTTCTTTCCCTTGCTGCATTACTTGACATGTTGCACTTGCTACTGGAACAAGAGAATTTCCTCTGGGGATCAATAAAGTATTTCTATTCTATTCTATTCTATTCTATCAGCATTGAAGCACACTCATTGTTATTATTCGGGCTCGTTGTTATTATAGATTCTTCTGACACGATTTTCGGCACCTGACTCGTACTGCAGCTTTGAGAAAACCTATACAAATTATATATCAAAACATGCGGTTCGATCAGAAATGGTGTGCTATGTCTTTTGGTAGCACTTAGTCCTAGGTTTTTTTTCCTTTCTTTTCAGAATTTGTAAAAAATTGCATTAAAAATCCCCATTGAAATGAATGTTGAGTTTGCCAGCCAACCGCCAAAACCCAGCAATCTTTGCAATCCTGTAGCTCTGGCATACTTTACAGTAGAAACATCATTCAAAGTTTAAAAGGGTCACAAAGTCTTGGATATTACTTGTCTAAATCTGTGTATTGATATCTTTTACAGCTTTAACACAGTGGCAGTCTAAGTTTTATGAATTTTTGTAAAATTCTGAATTTTCCTTCTCAGAATTAAAAAATAAAAAGTGCAGTTAATTTTGTTTTCGTCTCACAATTTTTACCCTTAATGAACAATTAATACACAAAATGTAGGAATTTTTGTCCTCTTTACCTAATTGTGTTCTCGTTCCGATAGGACTTATTTACTTCAATGCACAGAGTGTAACAACCAAAAACTCTCAATGACTCCTAAAACAGCTCAGCACTTAAGTGCTAAGTGAGAATCAGAAATAGTGAGTCTCTCTAACCTGCCACCAAATCTGGATCATACACAGTACATACATGAAAATACATCAGCCTGTTCAAACCAAGATTGTGCTTCACACAGTGAAAGAATTTTTTCATTATTACTTATAATTTTTGAGCTGTGACTGTTTGTTCAAGAGGCTAATCCTTAGTCTCCCTGTCTTCCCCTCGCTCTGCATGCCCTCCTCCACTGAATAGGTGGGAATCACCATAGCAACCACTGACTGACAGGCGATTGGTTGATTGACACAACCATAACTGCCTCCATCACAAATGTATAATATTATTGAGTGCTTTTCAGCAGGACATAACCAACAGCAACTCTATGGCAAGCAACGCAACTGATGCTAATGATATGAACAAAGTTTCAATATGTGTTCTAACGTGTTCTAACATGTTCTAATATGTTTTAATATGTTCTACTCTGTTCTAACATGCTATATTATGTTCAAACGTTGTAATATGTTCTAACATGCTGCAACATGTTCCAACATGTTCTAATATGATCTAATACGTTCTAACATGCTGTAATATATTCTAACATGTTCTAATATGTTCTAACATGTCCCAGACCGATGTCCATCAGCCACAGAGTATTTATTGGTTCAGATCAATTATGGGATGAGTTTCTCTCTTCTGACCCCTTAAAAAAGTCATTCATCTCAAAAATTTATAATAAACTCTTGTCTTGTGACAACTCATCTACCATTAAAGTTAAGACTGCCTGGATGGGTGACTTGGGGCTTACTTTATACGACAATTGGTGGGATGTCACCCTTAATAAAATTCCTATTAGCTCTATCTGTGCTTGTCTTATGCTTATTCAGTTCAAGGTGTTGTATAGAATTCACTTTTCTAAGGCACGCCTGATACAAATCTATCCCACCGTGAAAGATAGCTGTGATAAATGTCAGACTTCTCCCTGCACCCTGATTCACATGGTCTATTCATGCCCAATGATCTTTTCATCTTGGCAGAAGTACTTCAACATTATTTCCAAAGTGCTTTCAGTCACTGTAAATGCTTCTCCCCATATTGCCCTATTTGATTACAACAGATACAGTTCTAACCAATTGGATGTTGTTGTTTTCACTTCATTATTGGCAAGACGGCACCTTCTCCTTCATTTGAAATCCACAAAGGCTCCTTCCAGTACTCAATGGCTCAGGGATGTTACGTCTTTCTTAAAAACAGCAAAGATCAGATGTTCTTTGAGAGCTGACCCCTCTAAGTTCTATAGTAAATTTCATGTGATTGATAGACACCCCCTCCTGCCCCCTCGCCTTTTTTTCATTTTATATTTGTGTTTTTTCTTTAAATATATTTCTTTTATTCATTCATTTATTTGTTTTCTATGTATTCTTTTTTATGTAGGTTTGTTCACCTTGTATAAACTACGTTAAAAAAAACTATGACTCTCATTTCTTTTGTGTGATGCACAAAACAACTATGACATTTATCTGCCACTTTTCATTTTATGAAATGACAATTCTGTCTTTGATGTGCCATAATTTTCAATAAAAACAAAAAAGAGTCTCTCCCAGTTAACAATGGTTTGAGGATCTACTCAGCTGCATGTTGTTGGTTTTTTAAGTTTAATTGTGTGTGCATTTCAAATTAAAAGCAGCAAGTTAGCTGAAAAAATGCTAACAGCATTTCAAAATAAATAAACCACCTCATGGCTACCTCTTGTGATGGACTGAAAAAAACAAAATCTCCCTGATGTCAAAGGAGCTCATCAAAAAATACCTCTTTCTATCTCTTTCTCACACGTATTGATGGACAAGCCATCTGTATGTTTGGGTTCACTTTCAAAATAAGAGTGCATACCCAGTTACAGAGCCTAGTGAGCAGCTTTATTCTCGCCTTGATGATAAAGTTTTCTTTGTTTATTATTTGTAATCTCAATTACATAGTAAACATCAAGAAAAACATTGATGTTTAAAATGAGTCACAAGAATTCTGTTAAGTACGCTACACTTTGAAAGTAAAATCTCAGATGTTAGGGGGAAAGGATCAGGGTTTGTGGCATATGTTGGCTGTTCAAATAAAATGCATAATAGCAGGACATATCAACCGGCAGAAGCTGCACGGGCACACTAAAAATTTCTTCAGACATTTTCTGGTTCTACATGGCCTTACTTGATTTGCTTCGGTTTATGCATCCTTATATACATCTGGAGAACCGAGAGATAATTTATGGCAGATTAATAAAACAAAAAATACCAGATGTCACTTGTTAAGTTACTAAAGGACAAAGTTTAGTTGAACTCTGACATCGGTGACAATTGGCCCCCAATGGACAGTGTTTTTTTTCTGGTACTGGGCCAAAATGACTACAACCTACAGATTTAAATTAGTGTAATACAAGAACACATTTTGTGGATGCTGCGTTTTCTCTGCTTCCATTTGATGCTCAAAATATGTGCAGAGTTCAGTATATAAATGTCACATTTTCTGTCTTCAACACTAATAACCACCAAAACGCGGCATAAAATGTCTGGTTTTATGATTGTTGTAGTTTAGATACATTTTAAAATGTTAAAACTAAGCTACTTATACCTTTTGATAATTACCATTGCTTGACATCCCCTGGACTAAATACTTCTAAGTAAGAAAATGTCTATAGTAGTATTTATGTGCATCACGTTTACCTGCACACTAACAGGCTATCAAACTGAAAATGCCTTTCCACAAGAGCTGCAACTGTTGATTGTTTTTAGTAATGATTAATCGGTGGATACTAATATAAATAAGCAAACAGTAGAAAGTCGTAAATCAGGGTTCTTTTGTCCATTCAACAGTTTAAAACCCAAACAATTGCAATTTGCATTCATATAATACTGGAAAAAGTAGTAAATCCTGACCAGCCCAAAATTAGAAATATAGAACTACAACAATAATAATATAAGAAAAGACAATCAATAATAATCAGCTGTTAAAATAACTCACTGTAAGTCAACTAGTTAATTTTTAGTGCAATAAATAAATTTTTGGGAGGAACCTGAGTAAATAGTCTGTATCATCATCAAGAATGATCACTAATCTAGCCAATCATAGATGATGGGTAGAGCACGTAAACTAAAACTGCTGCAGGTGGTCAGAGGACATGATGCACTCACAGTTGCTTCCTGATGCGAGATGACACAAGCAGAGCCGATTTCCTCTGAGAGCTCCTCAGTGTGGCAGCCACCAGCAACACTGGGGAACTTTTACTGTCCTCCTCAGCTCTGCCCACAAAACATACAAAGAGTAAAAAGTGTTAACGGAGTAACCTGCAATATTTTATATACGGCATCATGTTGTTGTAAGCTTGTCAGACTGCATGTTTAACAGTGAAAAGCAGACAGAATTCCATTTTTATTTTTGAAACATTAGTCAATTATTGAAGTCAGACAAATGTGCTTGTTCTAACTCAATGAATATTAGTTGAGTTAGACTGATAAATTGAATGTTTCTGCTATCTTACCTTTTACACAGCTGCTGTAATTTCTCATAGAATGACACCTAGTATCAGTCAGCACAGTAATTACTAATCACATTCACATGCTTGTGATTATGTCTGTGTAGTTTCTCATTCATCCAGGTCATGGTTATCCAAAGTCGTTTAAATCAATCCAACTGGACTTCAAGAAAGTTCCTTGAAGACGTTTCAGTTCTGGTGGTGGTTGATGTTGCCTCGGCTTATAACCCCTGTGAGGTGTGGTCAGTGTTATTCACATTCCGACAACCATTGCCAAGGCCCACCTGGCTCCTCAACGATGGTCGTTGGGAGCCAGGGAGTGACACAAAGGGGGTCATTGAAATGTGAGTTTCACCGAGCCCTCGTATGCTAATGGTGGTCGTTAGCATGAGCCACCTCACCTGAGTCATTCTGCTGAGTAGTTCTTTTGGGGAGTTTTGAAAGGACCTGATTGTAAAATGGTGAAAGATGATGTCGCAGACCACCCCCCCTGTTCAGAGATGGCTTCTCCACTTTGACATGGATGGCTTCTTTCACGCCTCTCTCAAACCATCTGTCCTCCCTGTCCAAAATCTGAACATTGGTGTCCTGAAATGAGTGTCCCTCTTCCTTGAGGTGAAGGAAGACCACCGAATCCTGTCCTGAGGAACTGGCTCTTCTGTGTTGAGCCATTCGCTTGTTAAGTGGCTGTTTGGTTTCCCCTATGTAGAGATCTGAGCATTCCTCGCTGCATTTAACTGCATACACCAGGTTGCTCTTCTGACTGTGTGTTGTGGGGTCTTTTGGGTGGACCAGTCTTTGTCTGAGTGTGTTATTTGGCTTAAAAAAGACAGGGATCTGGTGTTTGTTGAAGATCCTCCTCAGTTTTTTTCAGACAGTCCAGACACATACAGGATCACTATGTTGTTTCGCCTGTTCTCCTTCTCTTCAGTTCTCACTGGGTTGTTCTCCTTTCTGGATCTTGTGTGAGCCTTCACAAAGGTCCAGTCAGGATAGCCACAAGTTTTCAGTGCCCCTTTCAGGTGTTTGTGTTCTTTGATTACTGATTACTGCAGCACTCCACTGTGGTGCACACAGATATGGCGTCTGCAGTGTTTAGTGAGTCCTTCTTCTTTTCCTGCACAAACCTACTATGAAGGTTAAAGATTTCCAGGACAAGCTGGACATTTTTTCCTAGAAAACTACTTGTGTACATCAGCAGGGTTGAGGCAGTAAAGGGAACTATTTGAGATTTGTCCTCAGTCCTGACTTCTCCTGATATGCTAAGTGAACATAATGCTTGTCATTTGTCCTTTTTTTTGCTCCTATTCTGCATTAAGAAGATCAGATTTATGAAGGTTTATCTACATCTCCAGAACTGCCATCATCAAAAGCCTCCAATATCAAAGAATATGCTGTTTTGAACTAAACATTCCAGCTCCATCATGCTCCTATGTACAGTAAGTCAGTTTTAACACAAATTGGCTTACGAGAATAGGCTTTTGAACTGTTTGAAAACAACACAACATTTTACCAGCACTACCTCCGCTGTGATTTACTGTATGTAAAATAAATCATGGTTACTACTTTGAAGTAAGAAAGAAGTAACTCTCAGCCTAAACAGGTTTGAATTCAGTGACCTTGAACTGAAACTGATGAGTTTGGTTTTCAGTGTGCTGATAGTGAAATGAAACCCAGAAAATGTAAGAGCGTATGTACTCACATCACATCCAGGGCTGGGTCCTCGTCTTTTATGGTCTGTGGTTCTTTTCTTTGGGAAGGGTTGGTAGCTCTGTTTAGAGATATACAGGGTGAGATGTCATATTTGTTACAGTTTCACTTCCTTGTGCACCTTCAAAATGTAAAAAACTCACGTAAAGTGTAATCTGTGATGTATGGCTGCATATTTTCACTTCTGGGGTAAAATTGTAACACTAAGCTTCCCCCTGCTTTGTAGCCTCACACCTCAAACAACATTAACCCTGGAAACACACACACACACACACACACACACACACACACACACACACACACACACACACACACACACACACACACACACACACACACACACACACACACACACACACACACACACACACACACACACACACACACACACACACACACACACACACACACACACAACTTTACTTCTGTAGTCTTAATGCAGTTGAACAGGAAAATGTAGCGAGTGGAATATAAATGGAGGATGAGGTGTTATATTCTTGTTCAAGGTCCAAACATTCATTTATTCACTGCTCCTGTAATGAACCTGAGAATCTACTCCTTCATTTGTCCAGTGATTATAATACAGCTCTAACATTTCTCAGTTTCACCAGGCCATGTAAACACAGCATAACAAAGCACTGAGTGTCTGACTCATGGTTGCAAAGTTTCTCCTTTGAGTGGTGTTTCTTCTCCTCTCCGAATATTCAGTGCGGTCTGTAAGGTCACAGGCAGTGAGCTAACGGAGGAAGGAGCCGAATTTTCCGCTGGGTTCGTAACGTCCGACAGGGGGGGGGGGGATATTCGGATCTCAGAATTAATATCTGGATACCACCGTCAGGACCGAATATTCGGATATTCAGGTCCAGCCCTAGTATCTAGTTGAAACATTTTTTCACAGGTTTCAACTTCTTAAAGCTCTGGTTTTAACCAGTTTAAAACCTTTCTAAATATCTTTGTTTACAGCTGAAGCCATCAACAAAAGTGGTTCATATTTGGTTTAAACAATGTAGAAGCCTACTGAAAACAATTACTCCTTAATTGTGAATTAAGCCATTAGTAACCAAAATGTATCAGTTTATCTTAGATTGAAACATTTTAAATGCCCATTTGACCAGTATTTACCCTGGTTAAAAGAAAAGCTTGCATAAACATTAAACAGCAAATTCAAGTTTAAAACAGGTTAAAAAAAAAAGAGGCTGTTGATGTCAATGAGCATCTTATCTTGAAAGCTGTTTTGAATGAATCTCTAGACTTGTGAGGACATGTTGGATGAGACTGTGCTTTAGTGAGGTGTATTGTATAGACTGCTACGAGTGTTTTAAAAGAGGTGAGTGTGAGCACTGACCTGGTGGAATTCTCCCTGGCAGACAACAGAGGTCTGTTCATCTTAGAGGGGGGCAGTCTGTTGAGGGCAATGGTAGATGGCTTCAGGCGGATGGTGCCCTGAGTGACAGGGCTTCTGTGGGCCTTGTTGATAGGGGTGAGCCTGTGGGTGACAGGGTGAGGCTGAGGGGGAGAGGATGACAGCCTGTGAGCCAGCATCACCTTTGAATCCAGCTCCTTGTCCAGAAGTTGGCTCACGACATCCTCCCCTATAATAGATTTTTTCTCTGGAGCTGGCAAACACAAAAAGCAGCTTTTTTTTATTCAGTATATAAGCAGAAACACCTTTCTCCAATTTCAGCAACTGGTATACAATAACATTTTTACACATGTATAGTAAGAAATGCAAAAACAAACCATACAAAGAACACAAACAAAACGTTTTTTGTGTTTTACAAGCCTTTCACTAACACTTACTGTGGAGCTCCAGCTTCTTGCAGACTCCAGGTGTCCTGGTTGCCAAATTCCTCCTCTTGGTACTGAGGCATTTTGAAGCCGACAGTTTGGTGGCCGAGTGAAGTGATTCTGTCTCCACACCACTGACTGCATGGGGAAGCTGAGAGGAAGGCGAAGCAGGTTCACAAGCAGACTCTACCAGGGCAGAGTCCACCACCCTGAAGGCCTTGGAGTCCCAGGACAGCTTGACGTACATTGTGTCTTTGTCATCGGAGTTGGGGAACGGAGTAGCGGAATCCAGGTGTTTCACCTGGGAGGGCAAAGGAGAGGAATCTCAGGGGGTCATTCATTCTAAAGCATCTTGTTTTTTCCAAAATGATTTTCAAACTTGATTCAATCCAACAATCTCACTCAATAATTTTATTTTTAAGAGGTCCTTATCAGGCACATGTAAGAATAACTGGCAAGTCACAACAGCTGGTGGAATGCTGGAGTGGCTGGATGTGGATGCAGGTACCTGCAACTAGCTCTTCAACTTTCTAACACTGAGGTGGCAGACAGTCAAGATCAGCAGCCATACATCAAGAACAATCTTAGCAAGCACAGGTTCACCTCAGGGCTGTACTCTGAGCCCCTTGCTGTTCACTTTGTTTATCCACGACTGCAATGACAGATTCAGCTCCAGTCTCATCATTAAGTTTGCCAGTGGCAGCTTAATGATGAGACTGCTGGACAATCACTTTTTCTGACTGAAAGAAAACAGATAAAAAACGAAAAACATTTCACAGGAAGGTAGGCATCCTCTTTGTGGGCCTGTCTTCTTTTGCTTCTAATCTTATTAACTAATTCCATCTTACATAGGTTATTATGAGATCAGTGCTCCAGAATGCAACCATGTTGATCTTTTGATCAAAATGTCTTTTCTGTCAACTGTTACTAAGCATTTTCATTGATTGCACCGATACGCCTGACATTTAGAAGGTCGATCTCTGTGTGTAGAGTTATTTCTTTCCCACCCAGATTCTGCGTTACATCACACACTAGAATGAATAAAAAGTCAGTTTAAAAGGTTATGGTATGTACATTTTTGAATTTTATACTCTTAACATCAGTAGTTATGTTGGTGCACATTTTGTGTCCAAGAACTTTGGGGTGTACGCATGCGACGGTAACCTGCACAGGTCTGAGGATCGACTCAACGTTGACCTCGTCATCACAGATGCGCCCTTGATAGTGGAAGATCTCCTGTGGATGCGGCTCCCTGCCCAGCAGCTTCAGTTTGCTCAAAGGCACTTCAGACACCCGGACGAACCACTGAACTACTGCCTTCATCTGCTCCCCACTCTCTAAACACACAACAGGAGACAAGGCATATGTGATGTTTGAAAAATCTTAGGTCATCTGAAACATGTCTCGAGTGATCCTGAGCCTGACTGGATGTCAGATGTATCAGGCAGTGCACCACTGTGGGACTGTTTGTACTTGTTGTTTTTCCACTAACGTCTTTGGATTTGTCACCCATGTATATGTATATTTAATTGCTCTACGTTTAATTAATTAGTTTAAACATGTTCTCTCTCTTTTACACAGACACACTTACCTCTACATTGAATAGAGTTGTGAACATCCATACACCACACCCCCACAAAATCACATGCAAAACTCCCTGCAGTCTCATTTTAGTGTTACCAATAAATAAATAGAATATTCATATATTAGTTATCCTTGTCAGGATTTTAGTGGTAATAAGTATTTATTTTGGGGTAATAACATGTCAGTTCCTGAATTCACCATCACTGATCACAACTCACCGTCACCAAACAGCCTGATGACTTTAGCCACATATGGGTTGTCTTCATCATCCCCCTCTATGAGAATGTGTTGCTCAGGAATAATGATGGTAGGCCTTGGGAGACCCTCCACACTGATGACCAAGGAGCTGACACACAATGAACAAACACTGTCAATCATGCAGGCAAAAACTGGACTTGGACAATGAAACCATGGTGAGCAAAGACGTCACAACAGGCATATTTGTAATCTCTTCAGCATTTTTCAGTGTGGTAGGTTACCGAGGTTGTTGTTGTTGTGTCCCATTATGAAGAAAACAGTTACACACACAAGTGGAAGCAAGAGGAAGCATATTTAATTGAAGTCACTGAAATAACAGCTCTGAACAACATTCCAGGACGAGTACTCAGGGAATGTGCCGACCAGCTGGCACAAGTCCTTACGGACATCTTTAACACCTCGCTGGAGCAGGCTGTTGTTCCATCCTGTTTTAAATCCGCCACCATCATACCAGTGCACAAAAAATCCACCATCACCTGCCTCAATGACTACTGCCCTGTGGCACTTACACCCATAATGATGAAGTGCTTGGAGAGGCTGGTAAAGGACCATATCACCTCCACACTGCCCCCTGGACTCGACCCATATCAGTTTGCTTACCGGCCGAACGACTCCACAGAGGATGCCATCTCCTCTGCTCTCCATCTGAGCCTGGCACATCTGGAGGACAAAAACACCTACGTGCGAATGCTGCTGGCTGACTTCAGTTCAGCATTTAACACAATCATCCCCCAGCAGCTGGTAAGCAAACTGAGTCCACTGGGTATCAACACCCCCATGTGCAACTGGCTGCTAGACTTCCTCACCAACAGACCACAGTCAGTGAGAGTGAGAAACACCATCTCCAGCTCCATCTCTGTCTCCATCGGATCCCCACAGGGATGTGTTCTGAGCCCACTACTGTTCACGCTGCTGATGCATGACTGTTCAAAGTCAAAGTCAGCTTTATTGTCAATTCTTCAATATGTACATGACATACCAAGAATCGAAATTCTGTTACTCTCTCTTCGTGCAACAGTAGATATTAAATAAACACTTAGAAAAATAAGATATTAAAGGGAAAAAGAGAACAAAGGAAGCAAAATTAGAGTCGAGTAACAACTAAGAACTAAGAAAAGCAGAACTGAATGAAATGTAAACATGATGTTGCTCTGGATCCACCTTAAAACCACATCATTAAGTATGTGGATGACACAACAGTAGTGGGTCTCATTCAGGACAACAATGATCTGACCTACAGAGAGGAGGTGAAGCAGCAGATGGACTGGTGCAGCGTGAACAATCTGCTCCTGAACGTTGAGAAGACCAAGGAGTTAGTCATCGACTTCAGGAGGAAGCAGCCCAGTCATTCACCTCTCATCATTGACAATAAAGCTGTGGAGGTGGTCAGCAGCACCAAATTTCTAGGGGTGCACATCACAGACAGTCTGGACTGGTCATTACACACATCTTCTCTGGTCAAACGGGCTCAGCAATGTCTGCACTTCCTGCGACGGATGAAGAGAGCACAGCTGTCCCCTCCCATCCTGACCACCTTCTACAGAAGCACCATAGAGAGCTGCTGACCAGCTGCATCTCCATCTGGTTTGGCAGCTCCAGGCCCTCAGATAGGAGGTCGCTGCAGAGGGTGGTGAGGACGGCAGAGAAGATCATGGGGACCTCTCTTCCATCCATCCAGGATGTTGCGCACAAGTGATGTCTCAGCAGAGCCTGCAACATCATCATAGACTCCACACACCCCCATCATGGACTGTTCTCCTGTTTCCCTCTGGGAGGAGTTTCTGCAGCATCAGAACGAGAACAGCCAGGTTCTGTAACAGTTTCATCCCCCAAGCCATCAGACTCTTGAACTCACAATAATCCTTCTGGGCAGAGGCACCTATGGTCACTGTGAAATACAACTGCTGCTACTTTTTACAATGCACGTGCAATATTGATGCTACATCTTCACTGTAAAAGAAATATGTGTGGATGTGTGTGTGTGTGTGTGTGTGTGTGTGTGTGTGTGTGTGTGTGTGTGTGTGTGTGTGTATATATATATTATATATGTATATATATATACATACATATATATACACACACACACACATATGTATGTATGTATGTATGTATGTGTGTGTATTTATATATATATTTATATAGTTGTTTACATGTATATATTGGAATTGTTTTTTTATTTAGAAAAAAATGTTTTTGTTTGTTTTTGTATTTATCAGTCCGATGGTGAGCTTGTTGCATTGGAATTTCAGTCATAATGTGCACCAGCTAGTGTATGTTCTGGTTGACAATAAAGTGGTTATTCTATTCTCTTCTATTCTGAAGCAACAACGTCTCACTTTGTTAAATGTCTGCTGCCCTGAATCCTCTATCTCCTCCTCTGCTTGCATCTCTGATCGCTCCAATCTGTCCTGTGCACCTCTGTCTTTTTTCCCCGTTCTTCTTTCTATAGTTTCTTTTTTTTCTTTTTTGTTATTCTCTTCCATATTCCTAGGGTGACACCAACAGCCAAAACCAAATTCCTTGTATGTTGTGTACTTGGCCATTAAAGCTGATTCTGATCTCTGGTAAGGACAACCACTTGAGGAGAGGAGTAAAGGAAAGGAATCTAGGATGCATAGCTGATAGCCAAATAAGAAGGGGGGTGGGCAAATCAGGGGATCTACATATACAGGAAGGCTGGTATAGGATGAAGCACCAGTAAGTGTTTAGACAGGTGGCAGACACCATCATTCCTTTGTTTGTTTGCTTGCTGCTAGTATAGTAAAATGAACCACATGAAAGTGGACATCAGTCTTCTTTTGTCTGTGAAGGATCTGTCCCTTTGGACTTTTGATTGTAATTGTAGTTACAGGTTGAGGACAAATCACCAAGGTAGTGTTAATGCGCAGCCATGTGTATATACAGTATACTGATCTGCCAAATAACTGCTTCAGTTATTGTGTGGACTGTGTTACTAGACAATGCTTGATGTGACAAAAGCCGTTAAGTCAATACTTGTTTCAGCCTTGAGCTGCAGTTTGTTTTTTCAGCTCGACTTGTAGCGAACCACAGTATGTTTGGTGTGTCTGTAAATCTAGGCTCAGCGGGCATTCATCATTGTATTTTCTTTCTTTCAGCGTTTTGTCTTTTTTTTTGTTTACAATTTGTCAATGAACATCTGTAAATCAGTTATTTGGATAACTGACAACAGAATAGTTAGGTAAAGTTGGCAAGATATTCACAGATTCAGACTTCCGGCATCAATAACTCATGAGATATACATTGTAATAACATAAACGATGCCTCTTCCCCATCGTTGTAAGCTAGACAATGTACTACAAGGCCAGTTTTATCAAAAGTCATGTCTTTCAAGCTGCAGAAATAACATTGTTGTCTATGAGCAGCTGGCTGTGCAACGAGTGAACAGGGACCGTCTGCAAATAGCAAAACCGCTGCAACAGCGAAGAGACACACTACACAAATATTCAATTAACATTTATACACTGTAGTGTCACCAAATTTACTGCAGCCATTAATTCCCTCCTGCTGGTCATACTACAACTCTTGGTTTGACACTAAATGTAAAATCTGAATTTTAAGGAATTTTTTATTACTTTATTATTATTTTATTAGCAATAAAATTCAATAACTTCACTCTTATGTACTGTAGTATCACCAAAATCATTGGAGCCTTCAATTGCCTCCTGCTGGTCATACTAAAACTCTTGGTTTGACACTAAATGTAAAATCTGAATTTTAAGGAATTTTTATTATTTTATTAGTCATAAAATTCAATAACTTCACTCTTGTTTACTGTAATGTCACCACAATCATTGGAGCCTTCAACTGGCTCCTGCTGGTCATACTACAAGTCTTGGTTTGATACTACATAAAAAATCTTTTTTTTTTAACGAATTTTTATTATTTTATTATTATTTTATTAGTCATAAAATTCAATAACTTCACTCTTATGCACTGTAGTATCACCACAATCATTGGAGCCTTCAACTGGCTCCTGCTGGTCATGCTACAACTCTTGGTTTGATACTAAATACAAAATCTGAATTTTAAGGATTTTTTTCTTATTTTCTTATTATTTTATTAGTAATAAAATTCAATATCTTCCCTCTTATGTGCTGCAGAAAGATTACACTTTGTCTAACTATCAGTTGGCTCCTGTTGATCATACTACAACTCTTGGTTTGATATTTAACTATTTTTCATGATTTTAAGGATTTTTTTATTAGTATTGAAATTGTTGTTATATATCTCAAATATTTTTTGTTATAACAGATAAAAGTGCTCATCCATTTTTTTGGTAGATTGTGCAACATTAATAACCAAAAGTAACTGAATTTTATTTTATTTGGGTTGTTTATTGCCAAGTGAAGTTGTGCACACTATTTAGTGTGCATGCTTGTGTGTGAAGTTTAAGGATTATGAGTAAATTAGCTTTGAAGGCTCTTTTCTTGATGTATGTGGTGCTATATTTTTAGATCCACAATGCACCTGTTTGTCCAAATACATGATAGTGAATAGCAATGGAACTTGGAATCCTCACCAAAGAGAGGATCAGATAACACCAATATACCAAACTAAACTGTTTAGACTGACTCCTCAAGTACTGACAATTGGGAAGAAAGACAATAAGATGCCTTCTTACAAGGCTGCAGCGTTAACTGATTCAATTAAACCATAATGTTAAACTGCTAATAATATTTTCTAAGTTAAGGACTGTACGGACAATACTTGGAAGAAAAAACCTGAAGGTATGATCAGTAGGACCCTTTTGATGGTTGGATGGGGTTTATTTTTTTCTGCAGTGTTTAAGAGTAAAGTGATTGAATTTTATTTTCTACAAAAATTCCTTAAAATTCAGATTTTTTTATTTAATATCAAACCAAGGGTTGTAGTATGACAATCAGGAGCCAACTGATGGCTCCAGTAAATTTGATGACACTACAGTACATAAGAGTGAAGTTATTGAATTCTATTACTAATAAAATAATAATAAAATAATAAAGTTCATTAAAATTATGAATTTTTTTTTTTTATATCAAACCAAGAGTTGTAGTATGACCAGTAGGAGTCAATTGATGGCTCCAGTGATTTTGGTGACACTACAATGTATAAGAGTGAAGTTATTGAATTTTATTAGCAATAAAAATTCCTTAAAATTCAGATTTTGTATTTAATATCAAACCAAGGGTTGTACTATGACAGTCAGGAGACAACTGATGGCATCAGCGAGTTTGGTGACACTACAGTACACAAAAGTGAATTTAATGAATTTTATTAGGAAAAAAATATTTAAAATTCAAATTTTATACTTAATATCAAACCAAGAGTTGTAGTATGACCAGCAGGAGACAACTGATGGCTGCAGTAAATTTGGTGACACTACAGTGTATAAAAGTTAAGTAATTGAATATTTGTCTCTCTTCGCTGTTGCAGCGGTTTTGCTATTTGCAGACGGTCCCTGTTCACTCGTTGCACAGCCGGCTGCTCATAGACATCAATGTTATTTCTGCAGCTTGAAAGACAGCGACTTTTGATAAAACTGGCCTTGTAGTACATTGTCTAGCTTACAACGATGGGGAAGAGGCATTGTTTATATTATTACAACGTATATCTCATGAGTTATTGATGCCGGAAGTCTGAATCTGTGAATATCTTGCCAACTTTACCTAACTCAACAGAATTACTTCTCACAATAGTTCCATCCGTCCATTATCTACACATTTATATCTGTTATCTACACAGCCCCCATCAATTTTACCTCGAAAAGAAGCATTGATATCACCCGTTGGAGAGGAGCAAAGGTACTCACCCATAATCGTAGGTTTTTAGCTTCCTATTGAAACTGAGAGGCTTTCCACGCCACCGGTACTCTCGTTTGACTCTCGGTCTGGTAAAATATTTCATCTTATCTCCCTGTCTCTTTTACGAGCTCGATAAACAAAAACACAATTCCGGGTTGACCTGTGCCTTATATCTACTTTAACGGACAATCAGCTTCGAAAGAACGTTGACACAAACAGTCAGAGATCGAGACACAGCCACAACATTTCGCGCGAAAATTGCGAACCTTCCGTTTGCTTCTTCTTCTGAGGACGATTTAGGCACACAACACTCAGCAGAGATGGACTGCTGCCCTCCAGAGGTCATCAAGCGCAACTCATACAGTCTATGGCTGAACTCTACTCACAAAGTCCAGTGTGGTGGAGAAACTTAATTCCTTATTTAATACGTAAATACACGAATACTTCTGTGAAATGAATAAATATTACCTTGAAATTAGTCCTAAAATTAATAAATGTAGGCAATACGTATATAAAAATATGTAGTAGGTAAATAAATTGGTCTGTAGTTTCAAAATGACAAAATTAAACTTAGACAGCCCTTATTAATCCACAGAGGGAAATTCTGTTGTTACAGCAGCAGGGTATCCAACAATAAGGGGGTAAACAACATGACAACACAGAATATTACGGTCAGGTATAAAGTGAAGGTAACAAAAGTAAGATAAGATAAGAACATAGAAAATATAATACAGCAATAAAAAACATTTACAAAATATACAAGAATATACAAGATTGATACAGAACATGCAAATGAGAGTGTACTTGTGTCAGGAAATTACTTCTGTAAGACAAAGACTGTATTTTCGCTGTTAGTTCATACCACAAAATTTCCCAACACAAAATCAAAACTCAATGAGGCTTTAAAGTCTTTCTAATTGTTTACTTGCAGCAAGGAGTACAGGCAATGGGTTACACCTGCACTGAGGCAGTCTCAGTGTGTTCACAAATACATATACAAGAAATCTCCCTCCCCAGTGGCTCCCCCCCGTTACACTCCTCGTTTCTCTCCTTTTGATTGCCAGGGAAGCGCAGTCTTGGTCATCTCCACTTTCACTCCAAGGTCCTCTTTACCTCTGGAATGCTAGCTCAGCCGGATACATCTCAAACAATTCACTCTTTAGTCAGTATAAAGGTCACAACAACAATTATCACACAGTTCAACAGATTCAGATTAAAATAAAATTTCATGTTAATAAAGCATAAATGTATTAATATATATAAACGTGTCTGCATATTTCCTAACAGCTTGGATGTGCAAATTTTGCTGATATTGAAATTTTAGAAACAAATTGACACTGTTGTCAGAGCATGTTTCTTTCAATTGCACCTTTTAGCCAAAGTCAAGCCTTTTCCAAACCACATCGACCTTGAAAAAGCTATTCATGCTTTTATCAGTTCAAGACTGGACTACTGCACTGCACTTTATGTTTGCATCTCCCTGTCGTCCATCAGCTGCCTACAATTCGTGCAAAATGCTGCAGCGTGTCTTTTAACAAACACTCCCAGACGTGAGCACATCACCCCAGTCCTTTATGCTCTCATTGGCTTCCAGTCCAGTCAAGATTTCTTTTTAAACTTTTATTGTTTATTTTTAAAGTTCTTAACAATCTTGCTCCACTTTATTTATCTGAGCTTTTGACTTTAAAGGACCAATGAAGAACTCTGAGGTCATCCAATCAGTAGCTGCTTGAAGTACCGAGGTCTACATAAAAACACTGGAGTGACTGGGTGTTCTCTGTAGCTAGACCCAGGCTGTGGAACAAGCCCCCCCACCCCCACCCCCCGACATGTGCACCATCACTGACCTAGGTCTTTTTAAATCACAGCTCAAAACCTTCCTGTTTAAAATGGCTTTTAATACCTAGCGTCATGGTGACATTTTATTACTTTTATTTCTTTTAGTGTCAGGCCTGCCTCTGCAGGCTCTGGGTAGTGCCCCTCCCTCCCTTTGTTGTGTTTCCTTTTTAGGAATGTGTGGCACTGAGACGGTGGCAGCAGGTGTAGGAAATCCTCATCAGAGCAATCAGCGGAAATGGGAGCAGACACTGCAGAGCCAATCATCCTCAACCTCTTCACCATATAACCGGACTCTTCTCTTCATTCTTTGCTGGATCGTTGATGCAGCTTGTCAGTGCTGACTGAGGCCTTGTCCACACGTAGTAGGGTTTTCTTAAAACCAAATATCCTGCCCCCTCCATCTAGAAAAAAACTTACGTACACACCACCTTGTTTTTAGAACAAAACTTCATCCACACCTAACCGCATAAGTGCGTTTTTCAGCACATTCATAAGCATGCCGGACCTTTAGGTGGCAGTAGTTCCCCAAATCCTAGCAAGGTGGTGGAGAATAACCGTCCTTAACGTCGTCCTTCGCCTGTGTTGTTGAATGTGGAGCAGTATCTGGGCTTGTAAAAACAAGCAAGTAAAAAGCGCCTGTACAAGAAACAGCGTCCAAAACCTTGTGAGAGCATCCATACTGTTACCGAATGTAAACACAGGTCGCATATGTGACGTAAGATCATATTTTGTCGCAGGCGGTGACGTTTCGAAACGCAAAACCCGGGTTATTGATGTCCACATGCAGACGCATAAAACGGAGAATTCGCAAATCTTCACTTTGGTCGGAGTTTTTAAAAAGAATCGTTTTTGATGACGTAAATCTGCGTTTTCGTGTGGATGATAGGCCGAATCGTAGAAAAATATCTTTGTTTTGTGAGATACCCGGCTACGTCTGGACAAGCGCTGAGTCATAGTGATGGGTCAATAAGGCCTCATGAAGCATTGCAGCACATTCCCCAAACTGTAATAATAAAAGAGCAAGAAAAAATGGTTGTCATCGTTTTTCCCAGAACAGAATAGTGCAACCAGAATGAGTGCAAGCAAAAAGAATAAAGTGACTGGTAAATGGAGGATATTTAATGGTTCATAAGTCCGACAGCAGAGGGGAAGAAACTGTTTTTGTGGCAGGAGGTTCTGGTCCGTATGGACTGTAGCCTCCTGTCTGGGGGAAGTGGCTCAAAAAGTTTGTGTCCAGGGTGAGCAGGATCGGCTGTGAACCGGCCTGCATGCCCCTGAGTCTTGGAGACGTACAGGTCCTGGAGAGATGGGAGGCTGCAGCCGATCACCTTCTCAGCAGAGCTACAATGCTCTGAAGTGTGTGTCTGTCCCTGGCAGTGGCCCCAGCGACCACACAGTGATGGAAGAGGTGAGGATGGACTCCATGATGGTGGTGTAGAACTGTAGCATCACCTTGGGTGGCAGCTCGCGTTTCCTAAGCTGCCGCAGGAAGTGCATCCTCTAATGAGCCTTCTTGATGAGGGAGCTGATGGTTGGCTCCTGGGTGATGGTGGTGCCCAGGAAGAACAAAGAGTCCACAGTGGTGATGGGGGTGTCAGTCAGGGTGATGGGGGCAAAGAGGCTGGTGCTTTTCTGAAGTCGATCCTCATCTCCGCTGTCTTCTGAGCGTTGAGCTCCAGGTGGTACATACTGATTTAATGACCAATATATATACAATAATATAATTTAAGTTATTGTATTTTATATTGTATAATTTCATATCTTAATTTAAGTTTAAAATATCCTTGATATCTCTAGATACAGTCAATAAATAATGTGAATGTGTGTCAGAACATGAAAATCAAAGTAAAAGTGTTGTGAGGATGCTTATGGACTTGTCTTTGAGGCAGGGAGGGCATTTTTTTTTTTTTTTTTAAATAAATTTTTAATTAAAAAAATAAGTTTTTCTGAGGTCTTGCCATTCAGGATTTGGGTTCTGATAGATCAGGTGGAGGGCTGCACAGTGGCGTAGTGGTTAGCACTTTCGCCTTGCAGCAAGAAGGTCCCTGGTTCGCGTCCCGGCTTTCCCGGGATCTTTCTGCATGGAGTTTGCATGTTCTCCCTGTGCATGCGTGGGTTCTCTCCGGGTACTCCGGCTTCCTCCCACAGTCCAAAAATATGCTGAGGTTAATTGATTATTCTAAATTGCCCGTAGGTGTGAATGTGAGAGTGCTTGTTTGTCTTTGTATGTGGCCCTGCGACGGACTGGCGACCTGTCCAGGGTGTCCCCTGCCTTCGCCCGAGTCAGCTGGGATAGGCTCCAGCCCCCCTGCGACCCTAGTGAGGATTAAGCGGTGTATAGATAATGGATAGATCAGGTGGAAACTGAGAGGAACAGGATGAAACAAATACCTTATTTACCGATATAAGATCAAAACGGTCCCACACAGTGGAAACTTTTCTTTTTATTTCAGGCTCCATAATGGCTTGGAGCGAAGAATTGCACTTCAAAAGATCTGTGATGCTTTTGGCAGAGATGCATCTCGTTGGCTGACTTGTCTCCTTATAAACACAGTTTGGCCCCTCAGTGACAGGCGAAACAGCAGCTGTATCGGTCACGTGACTTTCTGAAACCGATACGTGCACCGACACGGGGTTTCGCTCTATGAGCTCAACACATGCCCCGGTGCATCGATGTTGCCGGACCCATCACTACTGAGTCATTCTACCTTTTCTTATTCTTGCGAACTCTAGTAATTTTAGGTTTTTTTCTGTTCTCCTCTCAGTCTGGACTGCCTCCCCCTCGTGTGATCACCTTCCTCCGGGATTTCTGGACTCACCTGGTCACCAGCCAGTTGGTTTTCCTCCTGTTCACTCAGCCACCTGGCTCTCCTCCAACACTCCCTCCGCCATCTTCAGACAAGCCCCAATCTCAGCCTCCACCTGCCGTCGTTGTCTGCTGACCCACCTCTGAGCCACTGCTTCCACCTTATGAGCCTCAGCCCCCATCCTTTCTAGTTGCTGGCTGTGCACCAGTCCAAGCAGGATCGGTCAGGTTATTAGTTTATAGTTCTTGTGTTAAGCCTTACGTTTTTGGAGCTCTCAGCTTACCTTAGTACTCCTATTGTAGGTCTTGCATTAGAGATCAGATTTTCTTGTATATTGTGTTCGTTTTAGAGTTTCTAGTATAGTTCGTCATAGTTCTTGTTTTCACTCCATTTACAGACGATTTCCTTAGTTTTCAGTTCATACTGACTCATGTGAAGTATTCCGTGGGCCTTCTGGCTTTTTTGTTTTAGTATGTTCTTTGCTCTTGCAGATCCTAGTTCGGACGATTTTTAGATCTGAGTTCTCCTGCCCAGGTTATACCCGCCATGGGTCAGCTTCAGTCTATTGAAGTTTTTGTTCAGTCCTCCTGCCTTTATAGGCACTGTTTTATTGCTGTTTATTTTATTGTTTTATTGTATATTTTACAGGCTGCACAGTGTCGTGGTGGTTAGCACTTTCACCTTGCAGCTAGAAGATCCCTGGTTTGTGTCCAGGCCTTCTCTGGATCTTTCTGCATGGAATTTGCATGTTGTCCCTGTGCATGCGTGGGTTTCCTCCCACAGTCCAAAATGTGCAGAGGTTAATTGATTGTTCTAAATGTGAGTGTGATTGTCTGTCCTGTTTTAAGTTGCTGCATTTGTGACGAAGGACGGCCGGCAAAGGCCTGCAAACAGACATTTTAGGACACTGGCCAATCAGAGGCCACCACACTCTGCTGCTCTGCAGTGGAGGACTCTTTTTCATGTTCATGGAGGTTCCAGAAGAGAGTGTTTGCTGGGACTGCACAGACGTATAGTTGGTGTTACTTGTGAATTTCTCTGTGTGCGTGCATTCTGGTAGGATGGATATGTTCTTGTGTTTATATTTATTATGATAGTTGTTGTTACATGTTTATGTAGTGTGTATACTTGTTTCTTTCTATTTGTTTCTTGCTTATAGAACCACACAGATGTTTAGATGTGATCTCTGTTAAGAATAAAGGGAGAAAAAGGGAACATCTTGTGTTGTGTTCTGACCGATGCCCCGCTGGCGGCCACAAAATTATTGACCGGTGAAGATTTATACAGTCCCTGAATCTGCCAAACAATTGGTCCTTCGAGCTGGATCTAGTGTGGTCATTGTGGGATTGATTCAAGATGTTCTCTGATCAGCGCAGAAGCACACCATCTGCTGATGTTAGTCCACGAAAAAATAGTCAGTGACCAGTTTGGATGGAGGATTATTTTGTGTCTGTTCCACCACAGCAGCACTTCCAGAACACAGAGTTTCAGAGAAACACGTCAGGTTGACGCCTCTCACACCTCCTCTGTTGGAGGGAGACTCTTATTCCGAGTCCATAGAAGGAGCAGGAATTTCGTATTCACATCAGTCAGGACATACAGACCCGAAGTTCTTGAGTACGCCTGCCCCACCACAGCGGGGTCCCACACCAGAAACCTTGCCCGAGGTCTTTAAAGCTCTTCAAAGTCTAATGGACAATAATCAGAGTTTGCAGCGACAAGTGATGGAGTTACATAGGAGACTCGATATTCGCAGTACACCATCTCTGCAGCAGTCAGCTCTTTATTCTGCACAGACATTTGAGCCATGACTGCAGCAATACATAGAACAGGACGAGTCGGGGTTCCAACCTCCGTCATTCCCACCACGTGTGCATGCTAGTGGTCACATGCTGTCTGAAGATGACAATGATGACTGGCCACTGCCACCACCCCCTGTATCAGATGATAATTTTCAGCCACCCTCGTCACAGGACCTTGTGGGAGAGCTCACAACAAGGATGAGAGACATGAGCATAGCACCTCAGGAGCAGTCTTTTCATCAATCACAGCCCCATCAGTCACGGTTCACGGTGCAGACACCAGAATATTGTGCACCTTATAGTCCACCAAGGCAAGCATCCCTGCCCAGTAGGTCGCTACCCTCCCAGCATCATGAGATAGTGTACCGTGGCCCTAAGCCCACTATCCCAGCATTCAGCAAAGGGGATCCAAGAGAATTTGCCAGACTTAAGGTCACATTGGAGAACCTGCTGCCTGAGGATGCAACAGAGTGCTTCAAGTATCAGATACTGGTGGATCATCTGAAATATGAGGAAGCACTGCTCATAGCGGACTCCGATACCAACTCATTGCAGCCTTACACAGACACCATGAACAGTCCAACTGAATACTATAATCAGCCACCACCTTGCTCTCAGAAAAATTGCTGACCTGATGGACCATCGCTCGTGGTGACACCAATGCATTTAAGCGATTTGCACTGAGGGTGCGAGCACTAGTGGGAATGTTAGACCAGTTAGGGGACAGTGGACAGACTGAGCTCCAGTGTGGCTCCCATGTGACACGGCTGCTATCCAAGCTGCCACAAGACTTGCAGGCAGAGTTTAAGAGGTTCTTGTACCCTATTCGTGTTACCATCCCCAATCTCTTGCATTTCTCTGACTGGCTTGATTATGAGCTGAAAATACAAGAAACGGTTTATGAGTCTGTGTACAGTGAGCACCAGAATAAGGCAGGTCCCAAAACAGAGTTCCGTCGAGATGGCAAGAGTGGCAGGAACACCAGCGTCCTTCAGACCACGGACCAGCCTGAGAGCTCACCAGCAACAGGAACGCGGTCTCCCTGAGCTGAACAACCTGAGAGGACAGCATTTTGTCCTTACTGCTCCAACACACAGCACTTTCTTGATCAAAGTACTCATTTTTCACAGCTGACAGTAGACCAGAGAACAGCATGGATCAAGACTAATAGAAGATGCTGGTGATGTGGTCGTTCGCACCAAGCTGCACACTGCCGTCTGAAGATGACATGTCAGAAGTGTAAAGGGATAAGATAAAGGATCCTATTACTAAATAAGTATGTCTTCAAGCAGATAAAATCAGGGACTGTTTTAAAAGCTGTTATGAAAAATTATATTTGTAACCATGCACAGACAATGACCATAAAATGGAGGACCTATTAAGACTATTAAATCTACCAAATCTTGCAGAAGAGGAAAATAAACAACTTACAAGAGAAATTACAAAAGAAGAAATTCAGTTTGTCATCGGAAGGCTTAAAACCAAAAAGGCCCCTGGTCCCGATGGTTTCACTGCCAGGTGGTACAAAAAACTGAGGGAAGTACTGACTCCTGTTTTGTTAAAGACATTCAACTGGGTCCTAAGTCATGGTGAAACACCTCCCTCATGGAGAGAGGCAATAATCTCGAATATACCTAAAGAGGACAAAGATAAATTAGAATGTTCCAATTATAGACCAATAAGTGTCTTAAATTTAGACTATAAGATATTCACATCCATTTCAGCTAAGAGAATAGACAAGATTCCACCAAAAATTTTTCAATTGGACCAAACAGGATTTATTAAGTCACGTCAAACTCATGATAATAATAGAAGATCCATACAACTTATTAGACACATAAATTTGAATAAAATACAGGCTGTAATGCTGAGTTTGGATGCTGAAAGAGCCGTCAACTCTGTAAGATGGGAATTTTTATTCAAAGTTATGGAAAAATTTGATTATAAGAACATTAAAGGCGTTATACAATAAACCTACAGCTAGATTGAAAATAAATAGTGCTCTCTCTGACTCCTTTGAGCTTGAAAGGTTGACAAGACAAGGATGTAGTCTCAGCCCACTTTGCTTTGCAATATTTATTGAACTGTTGGCTTAGTACATTCGACACAATGACCAAATCAAGGGTAATGAGATGGAAACGGGTGAACAAATACTAGCCTTGTTTGCAGATGATGTGTTGGTTTATTTGTCAAACCCCACAGAGACACTACCAGGACTGTTTAGGATTTTGAGAGAATATGGATCATATTCTGGTTACAAACTAAATGAGCATAAAATTCAAGCTCTTTATCTTCATTACAGCCCCTCAACATCTTAGACAGGTATACAAATTAAACTGGGATAAGAAGTCCATTAAATATTTGGGTATACAGATACCCACTGACTTGAACGAGTTAGAGGAATTGAATTATTGTCCATTAAAGAAAGACATTACCAAAGATATTGATAGATGGAATTTAATACCTTCTTTGAGCATTACCTCTAGAGCGGATACTATAAAAATGAATGTTCTTCTGAGAATTCTGTATTTATTCCAATCAATCCCTACTGAGAAACCAGATCATTATTTTTATAGAATGGGACAAAATTATTTCCAGATTTGTATGGGCAGGCAAAAAGCCAAGATTAAAATTTAAGACATTGCAACTCTCAAAAGAAAGTGGAGGACTTGCTCTACCATGTCTTTTGGGTTATTACAAGGCAGCGCAACTGTGTCCATTAATGGGCTGGTGTACACCTAGTTATAAATCAAAATGGAAGGAGATAGAAAGTGGTTTAACAGGTAAACTTCCAATTAACATACTTATAGGTGACCCCTCAATGAAAAATGTTTCAAGAGATATAAGCAATCCATTGATCAAAACTTCTACCAAGACATGGAATGACATACTAAAAAGATACAAAATACAAGAAAAGGCAGCTTTTTAAAAAATGGTTTGCTTATGATCCAGAATTTGAACCAGGTAAAATTGATTTGAAATTTAAGGTGTGGTGTAACTCGGATCTCACAATGTATTATACTTCATTTAAAGAAGGGAAAATGATGAGCTTCCAGGATCTTAAAGATACATTTAGACTGACCAACCAGGATCATTTTAGATATTTACAAATTTGAGATTTTGTCACTAAAAAATTCCAACAGCAACCAAATCTAAGTCAGGGTGAAATTCATAAAGCTCACAGCTCATTACACATTAAAACAAGATGAAAATATAAACCTAGATTTTAAGTCAATGTATTCTGGAGATTGGGAAATACAAAGTTTAGGGAGGTGGACTCTTTTTTGATGAGAGTATTGTTAGTAGCTGCCAAGAAAAGTATCACTCGAAAATGGTGGAGGAAGGAAGGACCCACTATTAATGAGTGGATTGATATGGTTCACAAGACTTTATAATGGAAAGAATAACATACAAATTAAAATTACAAATGGATATATTTGAAGAATGTTGGTCAAAATGGATACTGTACATAACACCTCTGAGACCAGATTTTGTGTGAAAGCCTTGTTTTTATTTTTTGTTTTTTTTTGTTTTTAATACCCACTGCATGTTGTTATTGTTTTTGTTGTCGAAAAAGAACAATAAAATGTTAATAGCAAAAAAAAAAGTGTAAAGGGAAACATCTGCGAGCTTTGCATGATGTTAATGTGAAGCCTACAGCTGACAATACATCCTGCCTAGGCCATGTGGAAGTGTTTTCTTTGACCGCCAGATCCAGAGTGGCCCCAAAGAAACAGCAGTCTATGTCAAGGCTAGAACTATGTGCTGCACTGACAGCTGCCCAGCTAGCCACATTACTGCAACAAGAATTGACAGTGACAATTCGCAGTGTCTTTCTCTGGTCTGACTCCACAGTACTCACATGGCTCCAGTCAGACTCCTGTCGATACAAGATATTTGTTGGAACATGTGTGGCTGAGATCCAGGAGCTGACTGATGTCCGGGCCTGGAGGTATGTGGATTCAGTCAATAACCCAGCTGATGTCACTCGGGGGAAGACACTGCTAGAACTGTCTCGTAAAACCAGGTGGAGTCAGGGTCCAGCATTCCTACAGCAGTTACCTGAATTCTGGCCAACACAGCCAGCAGCACAAGAGTCTGAGGACCCCCGCTGAACTAGTGTTTGTTGCCTCACTATGACTACCAAGACTTCTCTTTTGCCAGATGCCAATAAGTTCTCGCTCAGAGCACTGATAGAAGCTGTTGCACAGACCCATCAGGGGGCAGCAGCAGACCAAGTTAGTCTTTCTGCTGAGGATTATCAGGAAGCAGAGAGAGAAGTCCTGAGACTTGCACAGCAGGACAGCTTCGCTGAGGACTTTAGCCGGCTGAGCACCGGTAAGCCAGTATCTGTCACCAGCAGATTACTTTGTCTAGCACCAGAATATGATGAGAATGTGTAACTTATCCGAGTTGGAGGAAGGCTTCGTCATAGTGACCAGCTAGAGCTGGATGCCATTTTCACCCAGTGATTCTTGACCCTCGGCATAAAGTGACTCAGCTCATTATCCAGGACATGGATAAGAACCTTCATCACCCAGGAGCAGAATGCCTCTTTGCAGAGTTACGGTGCAAATACTGGATTCTGCATGGCTGTGAAGCCGTTAGGCGCCACCAACACTTTTGCCCAGACTGTCATAGGTGGCGAGCCACTCCAGCTGTGCCTAAGATGGCAGATCTCCCACCATCTAGACTGAGACTGTTGAAGCCTCCATTCTTCTCCCAAGGCATGGACTGTTTCGGGCCCTTCACAGTGAAGGTTGGGCCACGAGAAACGATGTGGCATATTGTTTAAGTGTCTGACGACACGTGCAATACACATAGATGTTCTGTCTAGTCTGGACACGGACTCCTTTCTGATGGCCCTCTGTCACTTCATCGCACGAAGAGGCAAGAAAGATGGCTCCAGGAAGCCTTCCAGGTCTTGCATCCCACACTCCAATCTCATCTGGCTCAACATCAGATTAAGTTTCAGTTCAACCATCCCAGTGCACCGCACTTTCGAGGTGTCTGGGAGAGAGAGGTTAGATCGGTGAAAGCTGCATTGTATGCAACCATCCAGATGCAGATTGTCCCAGAAGAGGTACTGAGGACTGTACTGATCGAAGTTGAAGGGGTATTAAACTCTAAGCCACTGGGTTACGTTTCATCAGACATAGCAGATGCTGATCCAGTGACCCCCAATTTGCTCATTATGGGGCTGCTCGACCCTTCACTACCACAGGCTGTATATGCAGAACCAGAGCTCCTCAGTCGCCGCAGATGGAGACACTCACAGGTGCTAGCTGACCGATTTTGGATCCAGTTCATCAGGCACTACCTCCCAGCCCTTCAAACCTGTTCCAAGTGGCACAAGGACCCTACACAACTACAACCAGGAACCATCATCATGATGGTTGACCCTCAGCTGCCGAGAGCCCAGTGGCCACAGGGCCACGTCATTGAAGTCATCAAAGGAAAGGATGGAAGAATCAGGACTGCAGTGGTCCAGGTCAAGTATAAGATGTACACCAGGCCTGTTGCACACCTTGTGGCTCAGCCTGGCATACCAGACACTGATACGGATAGTCCTTCTTAGGGTGACAAATTCGATGGAACAAATTTGGGGGCGGCTGTGACGAAGGACGGCCGGCAAAGGCCTGCAAACAGACATTTTAGGACACTGGCCAATCAGAGGCCACCGCACTCTGCTGCTCTGCAGTGGAGGACTCTTTTTCATGTTCATGGAGGTTCCAGAGGAGAGTGTTTGCTGGGACTGCACAGACGTATAGTTGGTGTTGCTTGTGAATTTCTCTGTGTGCGTGCATTCTACTGGTAGGTTGGATATGTTCTTGTGTTTATATTTATTATGATAGTTATTGTTACATGTTTATGTAGTTTGTATACTTATTGCTGTTTCTTTCTATTTTTTCTTGCTTATAGAACCACACATAGAGATGTTTAGGTGTGACTTCTGTTAAGAATAAAGAGAGAAAAAGGGAACATCTTGTATTGTGTCCCACCGATGCCCCCCTGGCAGCCACAAAATTATTGACCGGTGAAGATTTATACAGTCCCTGAATCTGCCAAACAGTATTGTTTTTAAGTTGTATTGGTCAGGCTGTTGTAAAGGGCTATAGAAATAAACTTTGATTGAAACTTTGATTGATTGGTATGATGATTGACGTTAAAATGTATTCTATACTTAATCTCCCATACAGCGTTTCAAGATCTATTTCTTCCTGCAAACAATTATTTTTTGGTCTCTCATAAGTTTCTTCATTCTTTAGCGCTCCTACCTTCTCCAGCACCCCTAAAAATCTCATAGCGTTCCTTGACATAGATGCACATATTTCATATATTTAAGACAAAGTTTCTACTATTGCTTTCCCCCCTTTTAGTGCTCCAGGAGAATATTAACATATAATTATTGTTCCTGGCCTAACTTCTGTCACCCACCACAGTGTTCTCAAGATTAGACAAGCTTTGACGTCAAGACTGCTACATGATTTGATATCCACTTTACATGTTGTCACTCTTTGCTTCTAAGTGGATTATTAATTAATTGTTCTCTGAGGTTTATAGGCAGTTGGCAAACAAAAACAGAATGCCTTCTTGCCACTATAAAATATGATTGTTGGATGGATCAGAACATCTATATTAATTCACTTATTTTTGCTCCCTGATATACACTATATCATAAGTTAAAACTATGAAATAACACTAATGGATTTATGTAATGAGAAAAAAAGAGCAAACACAAGAAAATATGAGTAAAATGTTAGATTCTTGTGCATTTTTCCTTAGTAGCAGTTTTTGCACACTCTTCAAAAATTTCACATTTAGATTTTTCTTCCGATGTTCAGATTTCCATTGGTGTAATGTCCTTTCCTTGTTTTTCTGGGTCCAAATAGTCCTCCTCTCTTTCTTGGTCATCCTCAGTAGTTCTTTCTTTGCAGCTCTACCTTGAAGGCCTGATTCACACAGTCTCCCCCCGCAGCTGATGTTGAGTTGGTGATGTGTCTGCTACTTGAAGGTACAAATGAAGTGGGTTCTAATCTGAAATGCTGTTAACTGACAATTACTGAGGCAGTTTACTCTAATAAAGTTCTCTTCTGCAGCAGAGGGAACTTTGGATCTTTCTTTACTGAGGTTGTCCTGAAATGAGCCAGTTTAACTTCAGCCTTTGATAGTTTTTGCACTTGAAAAACTTTCTTGACATTTTCAAGGATGACAGACCTTTGTGTCTTACAGTAATGCCGGACTGTTGTTTCTTTTTACATCTTGCCATAATTTGGATGATGACAGTAGTTGAATAGGACAGTTCACTGCACATCATCCCTACCTAGACACAGCACAAATGATGGTCTCGAACACATTAAGAAGACAAGAAATTACACTACTAAACTTTAAACAAGGCTGACCTATCAAAAGGAAACCATTCCATGTGACGACCTCATGAAGCAGGTTTACATATTAACAAAGGTGATGAAAACTGTCATCAAGACAAATAGTGACTACTTTGAGGAATCTGAAAATTAAAACAGAAAATTTTCTTTTTGTCTACACTGTTTTTTCTCAGTTCTTTATTCCATTTGTGATGCTTTCAGCTGTTTTCTACAATGTTGTAAACAGTGAAAATAAAGGAAAACTACTCCAAAGATATATGATTAGAGCACCAAGAGATACATAACAACTGCAGTTATCAGCATATAAGTGGCAGGTTGCATTAAATAAATGAGCACATATGCTGTTCATGTAAACTCCTTCAGAAAGGCAGAAGCTGACCTGCCACCTGGACACACTGAGCAGTTAGCTGGCATACCACTTTCATGCTTCTGGGTACAAACCAGTTGTGCAAAGCCTGCTGATAACAAAGTTTTGGTTGACCTGCTTGGTAAAGTCTGTAATTATAGCTATTGCATTTTTTTAGGGCATTTGAACATCCATCAACCATACAAATGACCAACAGAAACACTATTATTCATTTTTTGTCAGGATCAGACATTCAATATGATCCAAATATGGAAATACCAAAAACAAAAGAAATCTATTTTAAAATATTAAATACAGTTTACACACCAGATGATCTAGCCTTGACCACAATAATCGTGTACACTGCAGTCAAAAATTTGGACACACCTTCTCATTTAATGTTTTTTCTTTTTTTCACTACTATTTACATCGTAGAGTCTCACTGAAGGCATCAAAACTATGAATGAACACAGATGTTTTATATTTTAGATTCTTCAAAATAGTCACACTTACTTTAATTATTGCTTTGCACATTCCTGGCATTCTCTCCATGAGCTTCATGAGGTAGTCACCTGAAATGGCTTTCCAACAGTCTTGACGGAGTTCCCAGAGATGCTGAACACTTGTTGGCCCTTTTGCCTTCACTGCGGTCCATCTCATCCCAAACCATCTGGACTGGGTTTAGGTCAGGTGACGTGGAGGCCAGGTCATCTGACACAGCACTCTCCATCACTCTCCTCCTTGGTCAAATAGCTCTTACACAGCCTGGAGGTGTGTTTGGGGTCATTGTCCTGTTGAAAAATGAACCATGGTCCAACTAAACGTAAACTGGATAGGATGGTATGTCGCTGCAGGATGCTGTGGTAGCCATGCTGGTTCAGTGTGCCTCCAATTTTGAATAAATCCCCAACAGCGTCACCAGCAAAACACCCCCACAACATCACACCTACTCCTCCATGCTTCACGGTGGGAACCATGTATGTAGAGACCCATCCATTCACCTTTTCTGCGTCACACAAAGACATGGCAGGTGGAACCAAAGAGCTCAAATTTGGATTCATCAGACCAAAGCACAGATTTCCACTGGTGTAATGTCCATTCCTTGTGTTCTTTGGACCAAACAAATCTCTTCTGTTTGTTGCATTTCCTTAGTAATGGTT
The DNA here is from genome assembly GCF_022539595.1 of Amphiprion ocellaris. Classification (NCBI taxonomy): domain Eukaryota; kingdom Metazoa; phylum Chordata; class Actinopteri; family Pomacentridae; genus Amphiprion; species Amphiprion ocellaris. The sequence goes on along the minus strand of NC_072767.1, from coordinate 9,288,800 downwards.
TCTCAGCAGCTATTTGACCATAAAGGCCCGATTGGTCAATCTACTCTGAACAGTTGAGGAAGAGATGTGTCTACTACTAGAACTCTGTGTGGCAATTATCTGGGCTCTAATCTGAGCTGCTGTTAACTTGTGATTTCTGAGGTCAGTGACTCGGATGAATGCATCCTCAGCAGCAGAGGAGACTCTTGGTCTTCCTTTCCTGGGGTGGTCCTCAGACTGCAAGCTTACTTGTTGTTCCCAGATTTTCCAAAAGTAGAATGGGAGTCAGAGCCTTCAGTTATCAGGCGCCTCTCCTGTGGAACCAGCTCCCAGTTTGGGTTCGGGAGGTGGACACCCTCTCTATTTTTAAGACCAGGCTTAAAACCTTCCTTTTTGACAAATCTTATAGTTAGGGCTGAATGGGGGACCCTGACGGGGTGAGCTGGTGTTTTCATTTGCACAACACACTTCTCCTTTCGACGTCCCTTAGTTCTGCCCCTAGTTCTGCTGCTATAGGCCTAGGCTGCTGGGGGACCTCTCTTGATGCACTGAGCCCTTCTCTATCTACCTTTATTTTGAATATATATACCGTTATTGCATTACACTCACTCCGTTTCTCCTTGCGTCCTTTCTCCGAGTGTCCCTATACTTGATATGCTCATCTACATACTGTTTGAATTTTACTACCAGCTATATATATATATATATATAGTATATTTAATGCCAGAGCCATACACCATAACAGCAAACTATGAATCAGTTTCAATGTTAGCTTGCACTTTGTATGTATCATCTAGCTTATCATACATGTATCCAATTGTGTGTTATATGGTCTGTGTTCCCCACCCCCTCTTCTCCCATCCCTCTCCCTTTCAACCCCTCCACCCCTCTATCTCTACCTCTTCTGTCCCTCTCAACCCGCCCGGCCAGCAGGCAGATGGGTCCCCCCACATAAAGAGCCGGGTTCTGCCCAAGGTTTTTTCCTTGTTAAAAGGGTGTTTTCCTTGCCATGTCGCCTTAGGGCTTGCTCTGGGGGTTCAGGCATATGGGTTCTGTAAAGTGTCTTGAAACAATTTGACTGTAATTGGCGCTATATAAATAAAATTGAATTGCATTGAATGCGAACCAGTTTCGTCATAGTGCTTGATGGTTTTGGCGGCTGCACTTGGGGATACATTCAAAAGTTTTGCAATTTTCCAGACTGGCTGACCTTTAGTTCTTGAAATAATGATGGACTGTCATTTCTCTTTACTTAGTTGATTGTTCGAGCCATAATATGGATTCTAACAGTTGTCAAATAGGGCTGTCAACTGTGTACCAACCTGACTTCTGCACAACATTACTGATGGTCCCAACCCCATCAAGAAGGCAAGAAATTCCACAAATTAACCTTGACAAGGCACAACTGTAAAGTAAAAACCATTTCAGGTGAAAACCTCGTGAAGCTCATTGGTTTGCAAAGCTGTTATCAAAGCAAAGGGTGGCTATTTTGAGAAATCTAAAATATAAAACATATTTAGAGTTATTTCACACTTTTTTGTTTGCTACATAGTTTCATATATCTTGCTTCATAGTTTTTATGTCTTCAGTATGTATCTTCAATGTAGAAAGTAGTAAAATAAAGAAAAAACATTGAATGAGTAGGTGTGTCCAAATTTTTGACTGATATTGTATGTTGTAACATTACAGTGACCACACTGTATTATTCCATCAGCCTTCATGGATGGCATGTATGAGTGGTTGGCTGCTAAAGGTCTCAGCTTCAGGGCAATTTTCCTGTAATGTGCCTTGCTGAAAATGGATTACTTAAAGTTGTACATTGCCAAACTGGTCGTATATTAGTGTGGTAAATAAGATAAGATAAGATAAAGTTCTTTATTTCTCCCCACTCCAGGGGAAATTTACATTGTTACAGCAGCTTTATTTGAAGAATGGTTTAAACAAATAAATGAATCTCATAAATTACATCTGGATGAAATGCCTGGAATGGTGAAGCAAAATAGAATGATAAAATCTGCTGATTAGCACATTTTTTCTAAGGACAAAATATTTTATATTCTTGAAAACCCCACCTATCATCACTGCTTTTTCTGATGAATTTGTTTCTTAAATCCCTCACATGCATGGATTTTAAATTTACTGAAGAGTGGGGGACTGAACAAATTAAGAGAGACTACTTTTACAGGCTTGTAGTTTAAACTGAAATAATATATTTTACAGCAGGTAAGATTTGTGTTGATAAAATTTTGCCGATATCGCAAGTTTGTTTTATAGAAAAAAAATCCCTGTATTCGTTTGGAATTGACAAAAATAATTTGGATATTACCACATCGAGAAAAATAGTAAATGGGAAAACGTTTGTTTTATTTTGGAAGCCAGTGGAAGTGGCTGCAGTTATTCGGTACTACTTAACGAAGAAATAACCTTACCAACATCAGGAGAAAAGTGCTGGAAGGCGACAGTGGGACTGAACGTTTGTGTCTGAAAAAAGTTCGAATTTAGTCTTTTGCATGAAGATGGACTCTGCGGCGGTGGAAATTGACGGAAGCGTGATGGAGGGTGTGAGTACTCACGCTTTCTTCCCAGCAGAAATTTTAGGAAAATCAGCTGTTTATCGGCGCTGCTAACATGCTAACACAACCGTAACAGCAGCGGTTAGCAGCAGGTTCTGACCACACTGGATTCGGTTTTGTTTTCACACAGGGCGGACAAATCCTGAGAGTCTCCGCCGCGCTCAGCTGCATCACCGGGTCATCCATCCAAATCACCAAAATACGAGCCGGCAGAAGCACACCGGGACTTAGGTGAAGTAGCGCGCACTTGCTAGCAGGCTAATGTTAGCCTATTCATTGAAGTCGATTCATCGGCTAACTTAATCAGCACATATCAACAATTACAAACCAACCGCTTTTTATTTAAAAAAAAAAAAAAAAATTATGTTAGCTGTGTTTTATTTATATCACGTTGATCTCAACGATTTGTTCAAACCTCCCGGCTTCATCTGAATAATGACTTTCATAAACTTTAGCCCGGTACAACTTCTGTGGAGAAAGAAGACACTGACCACAGTCTACGCAGATTATTTTTCTACAAGACTGTCCACGAACCCACGATAACTACTGAAACATGACATAACTGAAAATTCATGAGGCTATTCTCAGAAACCTTTAAATTATTTTTCAGTCTCTGTGCCTCTGTCCTTTCTTAAGAGCAGCGTCATCTGGCAGCTGTTAATCAATTATTTAAATTTCTTTGATTAATGTTGCTGCTTGATGTATTATATTGAATGACATCCATCATGCACAAAAACACATCAGTCCTTTTTTGACTATCATGTTGTTTTATTACCAAGTTTAAAACATACCAGGTGTCATGATGGTTTCATCAGGCTAACTTAGCAATCCTTTTTTACAGAATAAAGGAAACATTAGATTTTAAGTGTGAAGTTGTTGATAGTTTTATCAAGGGTGGTTTTTATGTCCATGTTGCCTGTGTTCAGACCACAGCACCTGAGCGGCCTGCAGCTGGTCTCAGATCTTTGTTCTGGCAGTCTGCAGGGAGCCAGCATCGGCTCCACCGACATCAGTCTGACTCCAGGAAAGATCCAGTCTGGAAACCACACTGCAGACACACAGACAGCAGGGTGAGACTGTATAACTGACTGTGTGAACAGCTTCTGTGTGCCATTAAATTTTCTTCTTTCTTCAAAGACTGTATGTCCATATATTTGTGTGTGTGTGTGTGTGTGTATCTCAGGAGCGTGTGTCTGCTGCTGCAGGTAGCTCTGCCTTGTGCTCTTTATGCTGATGCTGCCTCACAGCTCTGTCTGAAAGGGGGAACCAATGCAGAGATGGCTCCTCAGATTGACTACACCATCAAGGTATTTGGCCTACACACTTTTTAGAGAGAGATGGGTGTAGATGATCTTAATGTGACATGTGAACTGCTTTTGAAAGGAGCTGTAGACATCATTTTGTTAAGGGTGGAATACGTAAGTGTTATTTATTTTTTAAAATTTAGTCACTGCTAACCTGTAAACACTAGCCCATCCTGTTTCATGTTCCCTACCTGCAGACTGGCCAGGTTGCTTTTCTGGTAGTCCTCAGCGTCATTCTGCTGCCTCTCCGGTGAGTCTTGGACTTGATTCCACTGTCTCAGGTAGCAGGTGGCTTTGGTGGGCTCTCAGTTGGGAGCTTCAGGACCAATCCAGCCAGAACGTGCAGCAGTTGGAGAACTCATTTATGTGCTGTTATATCTAGCTTATTGGGGCTACAGAACAGAACAAGTTTGCCACAAAGTTCATCTGAATGTGATAGAAGACTGCGGTCACCAGCTGCTGTCCAAGACAGTGGAGTTGGTCTCTGTCCAGGGGACAAGAAACTCAGTTGAGAGCTCGCTGAATGATATCGGGGACTGCCACAACGGCAACCTGGCAGTTTGTTTTGTAGTCAGTAGACAGTGTAGTGAAAGAATAGCTGAGAAGACCAACTTTAGAATATAATCAGAGCAACACAGAACACAGAGATGTGTGAGTTGTGTCTTTAGCCTTGATTTGAAGTCACAGGCTTTTGGTGTAATGACAGAATATTATTCATTTACTTATATTATTTGTTTCTTTATTTGTTAAAACCGTAAAGGGCATTTAAGCAAATTCAAATGCCAATTAAATACTAATTTTAAAAATGACACATTTACCTGATGACTTATATTGTATTACAAATATTAATATTGATGTAATATAGACAGGTAGTGCAAAATGGTGGCATATATTTACAAGAACAGACATTTCAGTAGCCTACCTACACTCTCTTCATGTTATGTGTCAGGAACATGAGCATATCTACATTTCTGGGAAAACAGTGAACTCCCGATTTTTTTTCACAATGCAGACAGCATTTGACAAAATGTGCTCTGACAGGATGGAAGTGGCCAGAATGCACAGGCAGTATTTGGCTGCTATTTCCAGTTTAGGATAGCGGTCGCAATTTCGTTTCCTCCATCCAAGTGGGCCAGACTGGACGCTAGTAGAGTTTGCCAAATACTGCTCCATCTCTCGCTTCTCACTTTGATCTTGCTCCTCAGGGTGTTCATCATCAGAGTCTGACAGCATTAGCGTGGATATCTCAGTCTTCAGCATTTTGTCTTCTGTTTACAAACACAGGCGAAGTGAAGCGTGACGTCAGAGTTAGTAGGTCCACGTGATACAGCCAGTCAACTGGTCAATCAAAAGTAATGCTGTAATGTTACAACATACAAGATCAGTCAATAAATTGGACACACCTACTCATTCAATGTTTTTTCTTTTACTACTTTCTACATTGAAGATACATACTGAAGACATCAAAAATATGAAGCAAGATACATATTGTGTAGCAAACAAAAAAGTGTGAAATAACTCTAAATATGTTTTATATTTTAGATTCCTCAAAATAGCCACCCTTTGCTTTGATAACAGCTTTGCAAACCAATGAGCTTCATGAGGTTGTCGCCTGAAATGGTTTTTACTTCACAGTTGTGCCTTGTCAAGGTTAATTTGTGGAATTTCTTGCCTTCTTGATGGGGTTGGGACCATCAGTAATGTTGTGCAGAAGTCAGGTTGGTACACAGTTGACAGTCCTATTTGACAACTGTTAGAATCCATATTATGGCTTGAACAATCAACTAAGTAAAGAGAAATGACAGTCCATCATTACTTCAAGAACTGAAGGTCAGTCAGTCTGGAAAATTGCAAAACCTTTGAATGTGTCCCCAAGTGCAGTTGCAGAAACCATCAAGCGCTACGACGAAACTGGTTCACATGAGGATCACCCCAGGAAAGGAAGACCAAGAGTCTCCTCTGCTGCTGAGGATGCGTTCATCTGAGTCACTGACCTCAGAAATCACAAGTTAACAGCAGCTCAGGTTAGAGCCCAGATAAATACCACACAGAGTTCTAGTAGTAGACACATCTCTTCCTCAAGTGTTCAGAGTAGACTGTGCCAATAGGCTTTTATGGTCAAATAGCTGCTGTGAAACCACTACTAAGGAAATGCAACAAACAGAAGAGATTTGTTTGGTCCAAGAAACACAAGGAATGGATATTACACCAGTGGAAATCTGTGCTTTTGTGTGATGAGTCCAAATTTCAGATCTTTGGTTCCACCTGCCGTGTCTTTGTGTGATGCAGAAAAGGTGAATGGATGGTCTCCACATGCATGGTTCCCACCATGAAGCATGGAGTAGGAGGTGTGATGTTGTGGGGGTGCTTTGTTGGTGACGCTGTTGGAGAGTTATTCAAAATTGAAGACACACTAAACCAGCATGTCTACCACAGCATCCTGCAGCGGCATGCCATCCTATCCGGTTTACGTTTAGTTGGACCATCTTTTTTTTTTTTTTTTAACGGGACAGTGACCCCAAACACACCTCCAGGCTGTGTAAGAGCTATTTGACCAAGGAGGAGAGTGATGGATGTGTCAGATGACCTGGCCTCCACGTCACCTGACCTACACCCAATCCAGATGGTTTGGGATGAGATGGACCGCAGAGTGAAGGCAAAGGAGCCAACAAGTGCTCTGCATCTCTGGGAACTCCGTCAAGACTGTTGGAAAACCATTTCAGGTGACTACCTGATGAAGCTCATGGAGAGAATGCCAAGAATGCAGTAATCAAAGCAAAGGGTGGATATTTTGAAGTTTCTAAAGTATAAAGCATGTTTTGACTTATTTCACACTTTTTGTTTCCTACAGAATCTATCTGTGTTCATTCATAGTTTTGATGCCTTTGGTGAGAATCTACGATGTAATCAGTCATGAAAATAAAAAGAAACCATTAAATGAGAAGGTGTATCCAAACTTTTGACTGGTAGTGTATATCTTCAACAGCAAATGCAGAAGTGTGAGGTGTTCCCTCACCCTCATGTCTACCGACTGTCAGGGTGCCTTCCTCCCACACAGCAGATTCATAAGGGAGCCGTCAAACTTTACACCTTCATTTTCACGAAATTGATGCTCTACCACTAGATTTTTTTAAAAACAGATCTTTAACAATTTGCTTTGGAACGCCAATTTTAAAGGGGCTTGCAACCTACAAGAAATCACTAATTGCCACTTTCAATCAGCCCCAATGAGGAACTTGCCATAAACTGCTCCAAATGAAAGTTAGCTGCCATGCTCTGTGTAATGCCTAGCCACTTCAGTTATTCAGCCAAAATAATCCACCTGGGACTCAAACAAAATTGTCCAGGACAAGCCCCTAATTTGTTGACACTTAGCTGTCTGAGGGGAAGGGAAGTAACCAAAAACAGACAAGTGAATGCTATTTTTTTTTTTTTTAATAGGTAATCAACTTGCCAGTTGTATTCTAACCAAAACAGAAAGTACAAGAGGAGTAGCACCTGTATCTAAAGTTTTAACACCTTGTATCAAATTACAAGTGGTTGGTTGTAATTTAATGTGCATCCCTAGGCTATCCCAAACCTCCTTCTTGAAAGTTAGTGTCTCTCGAAATTCTCTGACACAAAGATACGCTGGCAAGCTGCACAGTACACAGAAGCTGTCGCTGAATGACGGGCTGGCAGTGATTTTGAACGACTTGATTGGAGGCTGGTAGTGTTGCTGGTCCAACTGGATGTCAAGTAGGCATTCAAGTTAGAGGAGGAGCAAATGAGATGGTGCAGGCACCAACTGGATGCAGAGTCTTGCACATGCAAATGCATACAAACGCTATCTTCCAAAAGGTGGGAGCGTAACAGCCCAGCGCTATTACATGAATGAACTGTAAATTCGCTGTCAGCATGTTGTAAGTGCACTGTATACACACTGAAAATATCCAGTGGAAGTACACTCTGTTTGCTCACTGTATACTCAGAAAGTACTCTGTGTGCACATTGGTTGTACACATGGAACACGGTAAACTTTGTCATAAGTCTGCTAAGAAATTGACCTGTGAAGTGTCGCTGCTTGTTTTTTGGATGGATCATTGTTTACAGCTGGGGTTGGCAGCATTTTGGAGGTATAGATTTCATACCAACCTTTCCACATATCGCAATAGAAATGGTCTGAAAAGAAGCTAGACTTCTGCACCTGTTCCTGGTTTAGTTTTCATGCTGTAAAAAATATCTAGTAGACAGACGTGTTTTTACCCAGGCCAGGTGAGATAGTGTATAGAGCAGCGACATATCACATCGGGCATAGGATGTGATGCCATAATGGAATAAACAGATACTAAGTCTCTGTCTAGATCAGCTTTAACCTTCTGAACCTGAAACCCATACTGGTCGATCTGAAAGGCATGTTTACTTTCAAAAAAAAAAGACAAAGCCAGAAAATGTAGAAACAGAAAGAACTGACAGATTTTTAACTTCATGACAATACTGATATTGAGAAATTGTCAAAAAATTTTCTTCAACATGACGTTTTGTTAAAATTAACTTTATTCTACATATCTCAACAAGAAAAGCACTCAGAGCGCAGTACTCCGCCAAGGCTGCTCAGTCGTATGATTTCTGACGGGCAAGTCCTGATAAATCCGCAGTGGTTGATTTGTAGTAGAATCACAATCATGTGATCGTCAGTAGGCAGCTGAAATAGTGTTCACTTGTTGTATTTACAGTGACGCCATGGTGCAATGATATGGAAAACTTTTGCAAGTCCGTGGATCCAGACTATAAGCCACATCACTGCTGAAAACTAATGAGGTGGTCCTTGTGTCATTTCTGATCTTCTCTGACAATTTCATCCAAATCTGTTACTCTTTTTTTGAGTGATGTTGTGCACAGACAGATTCACAGAAGGACAATTGTATGTCGATCGCCACATAACTCCGCCGTGTTCCTTGGCGGAGTAAAAGAAAAAAAAATAGAGGGTATCTAAAAATTGATAGCATCTTCCTAGAACTGATGTGCAGAGAAGTGGGAAAGATGTGGAGCCACCATTTTTTCCAGTACTGGTAACCCCCTATGGGTATTAGAAACATTTTTTACATTTTGTACAAAAACAGCAAATTTTCACTGTTTTTGTCTTTTTTATGATTGATAGCATTATGACTGCACAGAAGACATCTTTGGGTTGACTGGTTTTTCTTCTTCAGGTTTTTAAGCCCATTTTGGAGAAGTTTGGAATCCATTTTGACTGTGACATCAGAATGAGGTCAGTTTACATCGTAGAAAAAGTAGAAATGTGTGTGTGTGTGTGTGTGTGTATGCCTAGCTGTGTCTGACTTTACTGTGTGTGTTTGTGAATCAGGGGTTTCTACCCTAAAGGTGGTGGTGAAGTGATGGTGACGGTGAATCCAGTCAAAGAACTGCAACCTGTTACCATGATGGAGAGAGGAAACATCACGAAGATCCACGGCAGAGCATATGTTGCTGGAGTCCTGCCCTTCAAAGTAAGATTCATGATATAAAGTGTTTCAGAATGATAAACAAGTTGATAAAAAAATATTCTCTTCTTCATATTCTGAGAATATTTTTCTGTTTATGAACAAGTAAAGCAAAAAGTATCCATCCATCCATCCATCATCTATACACCGCTTAATCCTCATTAGGGCTGCGGGGGGGGGGGGGGGGGTGCTGGAGTCTATCCCAGCTGACTCAGGTGAAGGCAGGGGACACCCTAGACAGGTCGCCAGTCTGTTGCAGGGCTACATATATAGACAAACAATCACTCTCACATTCACACCTACCGACAATTTAGAATAATCAGTTAACATCAGCATATTTTTGTACCGTGGGAGGAAGCCGGAGTACCCGGAGAAAACTCACTCATGCACAGGGAGAACATGCAAACTCCATGCAGAAAGATCCTGGGAAAGCCAGAGATGTCTTGCTGCAAGGCCAAAGTGCTAACCACTACGCCACTTTGCAGCCCTGAAGCAAAAAGTAAAGAATTTGAAATTTGAATTTCAGCACTTCTGAAGAATTGAAAGAAAAAAAGTTATCAATTTACTTGAGAACTAGCCTTTTCATTGTGTTGTGTAGTATTTTGTATTTGAGTCCAATGTAGTCGCTAAATGTTGACAGTGATTTTTATTGTGTTGACTACTTTTTAGTATATCAACTGTAGGTATTATCACGTTGACTATACAAATACTCATTTGTATTATTTTTGTATTTTAATTGTATTAACGGTATTTTTACTTACAGTTGTTGGTTTTTATCATGTCAGCTGTAGTTTTAAATTTTGTCCATTATAGTTTTTGTTGTTTCAATACAATCATTTTTTCATCAGCTTTGTCCTGATCATGTAGCTGTATGTTTTTATGTCTTCTGAGTTCACTTTATTGATATTTTAATGGGTAGACTGTAGTTTTTTTTTTTTATTACAATTTGTTGACTGCAGTTTTATTGTATTGAGACTGAGTTTTGTTTTTACTTTGAGTCTGTCAACTGTAGGGTTTGTTTTTTTGTTTTTTGATTGAGTCTTTTGTAACTGTAGGTGTGTGTGTGTGTGTGTGTGTGTTTTTATTGAGCTGACTGTAGATTTTGTGTTTGTCCTCAGCTGGCGAAAGACATGTCGGCTGCTGCTGTTCGAACCATTAGGAAGGAAATCAAAGAACTTTACATCAACATCCAGCCACTTCAGGAGAAAGACAAAGCCTTTGGAAACGGGAATGGAATAATGTAAGCATAATGGCATAATTGTTATGATTCAACATGAAGTAGGCTGAATTGCAACTGAGTGAAATATGGCAAAAGCTGTAAAAAATATGTAACGGTTCAGTAACTTCTTTTTTTTTTGGATTAGTTTTAAGTAGATGTGTCATCAGCAGCTCTCTGGTTAGTCTTTGTCCCGTCTGTGTTTCAGAATCATCGCAGAGTCATCAACAGGTTGCCTGTTTGCAGGTTCAGCTCTGGGAAAGAAAGGTGGGGTGGTTATTTAAATAAAAAGGCATTTTAAAAAAACTTTTAGTTCTATCACATGCTCAACTTGTAAAGCTTCAATTAGAAAAAGGTCTTTTGGTTGATACCTAAGTTGACCAACCACGTTCTGTAGAACGCAGGTGACGGGTGTACAAGATTGTGATTCACAGTGCAGATGGCCACGTAAACTAATCCCATCAACACTCACCTGTGTGTTTCAGGTGTGTATGCAGATAAGGTTGGTATTGAAGCTGCTGAGATGCTACTGAGAAACATCAGACACAATGGCTGCGTGGATGAATTCCTTCAGGACCAGGTGAGAGACACACTTGCTGATACACACCTGGTGACCTTACTGTGACGTTACTGACCTCCCTCTGACCTTGCATTCCTCCTCAGCTCATTATCTTCATGGCGCTGGCAAAAGGGACGTCTCGAATTCGAACTGGCGCTGTGACACTCCACACACAGACGGCCATTCACATTGCAGAAAAGCTGACTGAGGTCAGGAACAACTCACAGTGTAGACATAGTACACCTACAGTACATAGTATCATTTATTCCATTTAATACATGCATACATAAGAGTTTTGGCCCTTTACTGCTTTATTTATTTCAAAACGTCACCAATTTTTTTGAGCGCTTTGTCTCATTAGGACCTGTCTTTCAGGGAGGTGAAGAACTGTCAGGTGGTGACAAAAGTGATACTCTATTTCAGTGGTGAAAATTTCATTTAAATTGTTGATGAGTCAAATTTAGGAAGCCTTTTGAAGAAGAAAATATGTTTTCAGAGAGTGAATTATGATTATTGGGCCGGAAATGGGATTTGATTTAAAAATGTGAGAATCATCACGTGAAACTTAGATATGCTCTTGGTTAGGTCTCGGATGTCACGGACTGATATGTTTTTGCAGTGTGTGCTGCACCAAATGAAGCAATTTGTATAACCACTGATATATTGTAAGTATTTTTGTGTTGTTGTTTTTTTTGCAGGCAAAATTCACAATAACAAAGTGCGAGGACGAGCTGAGCAGCAATGTCACCTATGTCATCGAATGTCAAGGATCAGGAGCAGCTAACCCCAACCTGTAGCTGAAGACACACACTTTACCACACACTGTACACACACACTGAACACACTCTGTCTCTCTACTGGACTTGGTAGCTGCTCCTGACCTAGCCGACCCTCTTAGCTTGTTTCTCTCAGGGTTTTTCCTTAAATACTGTAATAAATAAATAAAACTCTTGCCAGACTTACATGACTATTTTAAATGTTTTCCATGTACATGTTAGTTTTCTGTTTTGCCATTTGAGTTCGACTCAAGTCAAATTTGCAATATGCCAAGTCATTAGACTAAGACATTTTGCTTTTGCTGTCAGTATTATGACAGATTTCAGACCTTCAACATTGTAGTTATTAAATCAAAACTTTGACTTGAGGTCAAGATTGTAAAAGACTACTCAAGATGTACTGACACTTTTTGGACAAATTCTGCCTTTTTTTTTCTTCATAACACTGGGTCTTTAATTCTGACTTTCTAAATCAAAATGTCGACTTTTTAGGTCAAAATCTTGACATGCTAAAGGCAGCTTCTTTACACTGGGTTATTAGCTTCTGAGTCAAAATTCATACTATTTAGAAGATTGCTGGTTAGTCAAAGCTTTTTAGAAGAAGATACTGAGTGACTTTAGGTTGAAAATTTCTTTGAGTCTAAATTATAAGGTACTGAGTCAAGATTTTAGTTTATGTGCTCATGATAATGATGTGCTTTCCTTGCTAGATGAAAGTGATGACTTCAGATCACCATTCTGAGATATCAAGTTAAGACTAAGACTTTATAAGCAAGTTTATTACTTAAAGTTGAAATTATGATATTTTAGTCAAATTTTGATACTAAATCAAGTCCATAACCTCTAAGAATTCGAAATTATAACTTGTGTTGTTTGAGATAAAATGGTCACTTATCAATCATAACATGAAACCACCTGCCTAATATTGTATAGGTTCCCTTTCTGTTACCAAAGTTGCTGTGACCCGTCATGGCCTGGACTCCACAGCCGTCTGAAGGTGTCCTGCAGTATCATGGACACCAGCATATTAGCAGCAGATCCTTTAACTCCTGGAAGTTACAAGGTCGAGCCTCCATGGTATACACTTGTTTTTCAACCACATCCAACAGATGCCAAATCAGACTGAGATCTGAGGATTTTGCATGTCAACACTGAACTGTTGGTCATGTTCCTCAAGTCATTCCTGAACAATGTTTGCAGGATGCGGGGAGCATTATCCTGGTGAAAGAGACTACTGATATCAGGAAATACGGCTGCTATTAAGGCATGTACAGTTTATTTAAGAAGATACTATAACATCCACTTGAATGAAGGACTCTATTGTTGCATGACACTGCCTCTGCTGGTTTACCTTCCCATAGTACATCCTGCTGCCATCGCTTCCTCTGCTAAACAATGCACACACTCTTGGCCATCCACATAATGGAAAAGAATGAAATATTAGACAGTTTTTAATTTTTATAGACGGCCATTCAATTCACAAACATTTTACACATGAACAACACTAATGTGCACTTTTTTTGAAATGTTCACATATTCACAACTTGTAGTTCAATTACATTTATTAATGATCTAAACAGCAATACCTTATGAGATGCTTGTGTGAAGGAATAGTGGAATACACTAAAGGCTTATATCAATTATTTGTGTAAGATTAAGACAGGAGAATGTCAAAAATGAATAAGTCACTGTAAAAACTGCACAGTTTTGATTCTAATTTACTTAATCTATATATATTTTTTGAAAATAGATCTAGCTAAGAGGGTAATTATAAAAACAGACTGTGATGAGACAAAATCCAATTAAGATCCATCAGCGAATATAGGTTTTGTTGCAGGATGATAATGTTGTAGTTCCTCGGCAGAGACACTCTTCAGACTATATTTCAGAGTTGCTTTCTGCCCAATAACATGGGTGGAGTATTTAGTTCTGCATAAAGGTAGGAGGGATCTGTGTCTTTGCTGTCACAGCACCTGAACTCTGGACTTAGATCCCAAGACTCACTAAATCACTCTCTTCTTAAAATTGCTATTAAAACTGTTTTTCTTGCATAACCTGAGGAGTTTTATCGTGTTTCTTATGTGTGACAGCTTATTTCTATTCTTTTATTTCTTAAAAAATTATTAATATTTCATCTTCCTTACTGTGTTATTTGATTTCTCTTTTCTTCTGTTTTAGTTATTTGCTATGTGTAAAGCACTTCTGATCTGCAAGGTTTGCAAGTGCTTTTGTAAAGTCTTTTACAGTGCCATTGAAATTAATTCATGTTATTAATGTTATTGCAAAAATCATGATTACTAAAACAGATTATATTCAACTGATTGAGAACCTGTTCTTAGGATAGTTAAGCTAATTGGATGCAGAAAATATTAATAAAAGGCCCATTTTTTAATATTTTATTTTGCTTTTTCTAAGTTGGACATTCACATATATAGAAAATAAGTAAAAGAGCAAAACAAAAGGACAAAACTCAAGAATTCAGTTGAAACAGTGACAGTATCCGCATAAGCTTGGGAATCTGGCCTGTAATTTTTAGCATGAGAAAACATGATGGCCTTTCATATGATTAATAAATGGTGCCATATTTTATTCAAGCTTTTATCCGTTTTTGTAAACCCTTTGAGACAGTTATCTGATTCTGGATTATAGCGTTCAGCTGAACAGTAAAAATGTCCTCTTTAGTGAGGGCTCTCAGTGATGCAGCTTCTCCAGAAACTCATGTATTTCTCCACACATTTTATTTTTGTTTCTTTCTCTAATCTTTTCCAGATTTCTAATGCTGTTGTCACGATAGGAAGATTGTTGAGGTATAGCCGCTGCCTTCATGTGAAATTCTATCGACTTGTAGATCTGTTTTTGATTGAAATGTAAATATTTTGCATAGTAACTGTAAAGTATCTGTGCTTCTTTGGGATCCAGATCACTTTGTAGCAGTTCCACATATATCTGGTCAGCTGCAGCTTGGGTGGTATTCGACTTTGCATATATGTCTGCAAGAGTTACCTGCATTTTAAATGAAGAATGGGGATAAAGAGAAATGACTTCCTTGCAGAGACTGATAGCTCTGTTGATCATGCTGTGCTCCAGAGGGTTGTCCTTCTGAGATAAGATCCTCCATTTGTAGCATGTTGCAGCACATTTCTTCAGATAACGTTTGTCTGGGTGTCTTTCTACAGCCTCCTCTGCCAAATCAACAGCTTCATCCATAGATACATATCTTCTGTACAGCCTTAGTAATGGTTGGATACCACTGTAACTGCTGACTGGCTTTCTTAAAACCATTCTAGCTAGCTCACGTGCTTCATTTTCAATGTTTATTCCTTTGTCAGCACAGGCCTCAAGGTAAAGAGCAGCAAGGTACAAGTTCGCCTGATCCTGTTCTTTGGTAAGTTTCAATTTCTTGAAGATGTCAGCTCCTAGGTTTTTGTCATGGTGACTACAGGCATTTACTAATGCTATGACATGGCTGGTCTGCCACTCCACCATGCCAGGCTGCATCCCGATGGCTCTCTGAAAGTAATCTGCAGCCAGCAGGTTGCTGTCTTTGCCAAACTTCATGAGGGTCCAGGCTTTTTCAGCATAGATCTCTGGATGGAGCTCATTAGGAAATGGCAATGCATATTCATTTATCAGAGCATCGACCTTTGATATGTAACCCAGACTCTGTGCTCGTTCTCCCAGTTGGTGGTGCAGCCAAGCTAGGTTCCCGTAGCTCACCACTAGCCACTGACCTTCATCCGAGACGGTGTTTCTTATCTGACGGAAGGTCTCTGTGGCCCTGCTGAAGAAACGACAGGCATCTTCAGTGAGGCCCAGCTGGCAGTGGATGAATCCCTGCAGGTTGTAAATATGACCCAGCCAACTGTATCCCTCCTGGGTGCCAATGTCCTCCAGATTGTCCCTGACATGAAGAAGTTTGGACCTGCTGGGGTCCAGACCCCAAGTGAAGTGACATTGCAGAGAATCTAGTTTGGATTCCAGTGTCGACAGACTCCGAGTAGCACTAATGGAAAATGAATATGGAAAATTTTAAATTAGATATATACAATGCCGTATTATACCATACTCCGTGGTGTATCTTGTTTGGATAAGTTACTGTTCATCTCGAAAGAAAGAAGCACTGAATGATGGAGATGACTGAAGGAAGTAAAATTAGAGTCTAAAAAAGAGTATATGCAAATATAGAGGCAAAGAATCAGACTTTGTATAACACTCTTTAAGCATAAATAAATAACATTAAGAAAAGGCAGAGGCAGGAAAAGCCAATAATTCAGAATAACACAATGATAGAAAAGAGAAGTTACAGATGAAGAAGAACTATTTTTTTAAGTATGGACATAGTAAAATGTTGGAAGAACTGAAGAAAGGGAACTGGAAACGGAAATATAAAAGGTACACAAGAAAGAATAGTAACAGGAAACAGAAGACTACCAAGAAGTGAAGAAAAAGAACAGTAAGTCACAATTATGAAACAGAAATAGAGGAATGACGTTCAGATATACAATATTTTATGGAAGCAGCTACTCACTTCATCGTGCAGCTGTTCGCTGGACTCCGTGGCTTACTGAATACTGCTGATTTTTTTTTTTATGGCCACTATTTTAGGTGTGGCACCATAAACTTCAGTAATGTTCTACCTGTACTGTTGTAAATGATGTGATATTGAGTGCAGGGTTTGAACTCTGAGGACTGTCCCAATAATAGAAAGACACAGTCACATGTTTGTTATGCTGAAAATGTTCAGCTAGCCTTTACTAAACAGATCTACAGTATGTTCTGGTTCTGAATACAGACAACAAATAATGGATTCTTTTCTAAAAATGTACTTAAGCTAAAATGGAGTTTATAATATTTTAAAGCGAACTGATCAGCGGTATTTTAGTGATTACTGTGTCACAGTTACAATCATCTGTTGCTTTCCGTCTTGTATGTTTTTTATACGATTATCTTTGCCTGTAGACAAGAAAATGACAACTGATTGCACATTTTATCTTTTAAATCTTTTGACTTATCAGGCTTTTGGCTTGATAGTATATATCAAGCCTTTCTACATCTAGATGTTGGGATTGAATCAAATCATGATGCTAGTCAACATGTGACCCATCCTTTGATCTCAGCTACATACCTGTAAAGTTTCCTGACTGTATCTTGCACAGTTTTGATGGTATGGCACACACAGCATGGTGACATTTTGTCACAATGAAGCAGACACACAAAGTGAAAACCATCCTAGCTATGTGACAGCAGTTGCTAATTATGTCGTGTCTGAGGACCTGAACTTTGTGAAAACCACACTGTACCATGTCAAAACTTTGACCCAACCTTTTTAGCTCTTTAAGTGGGAAGGAAAGTTTTCCTTTAAAATGTGAATTGGCCCCCAAGTTGGGGCTTTGCATTTATAACATTTCTGACACAGAAATATGCATTTTAAAGCAGCACTCATAAGGAAGAGCGATTGACCACCTGATGACATGCACTGTACATGTACAGTAGTTCATGATTTTCAAAAAATAGCAAAAATAATTTGGTAAGACAGTAAGTCTTCTGCAGATTTGAGTCACATGATAAAAAGCAATTAGGGATGTGTTAACGTGAGCTTTGGGGCATAATAAAAGCCACTGATTATTAGATTCTGTCAATGTATGCCCTATAAAAATCCATCAGTTCAATCAAAAAAAAATTGTACAAATTTTTGATAATTAAAATAATTCTTGGGTGGAGCCTCACAGTATGTTTTTCTGTGTTAATTACTTGAAACACAACAATTAGTCACATTTTGTAGAACCAAATGTTTTGAAGTCGACAGAGGGGGCTTTTGTTGGGCACTTAGTTCTTTGGTGATAATATAGCCCTCAGTTAAATGCATAAGGCAACTTTGGCATCTCAAACAACAGAAAATCCTTTAAAGTGATGTTGCTAAAAATGTTCAATGTAAAAAGACAGCACATGCTCATCTAAATGTAAGGTATCTAGATTGAGGAAAAATGTTTACTTAACATGCAGGGTAAATACGTATTTTTTCATACATAATGTATCTCACATACATGTAAGCTTTGGTTGATGCATTAAATTATCAAACAGTTCAAATGTTGAGCCTACATATGCACAATGTTGTAATAACCTGAATCTCTTTTTGTGGGTTTACTACTTAATTTAAGTAATTTTAAAACCATCACGCACTAGTTGTCCCTTGCATGGTGGATAAGATTAGAGCATCTATTTGAGATAATTGGACACTACTCTTCAGAAGGAAAGCTCTTGGTCAATCTGCTTTCTCAATTAGAGCAATGGGTAAATGTGATTCCATCCCCACAAACATTAGAGGCTCAGGAAGCTTTGCAGAGTTTAAAACTAGTCTCAGTCTTTTTCTAAAGGCAGCACAAAGTATCACCACTAATGATTTCCTTGTATTTATTATATTGATTGTATTTACTGATTTTATTTATTATCTCACACTGATGGACTTTTAGGCAACATTTTGTTTTGATTTGCATAATGTAATTGTTGTTCTGTGTTTTTTGTTATTGTTTTCTCTTTTTTTGTTTTTTGTTGTTATTTTCAATCTGTCCATTAGCTAGAGAAATTATTTGTCACAGTGGACTGTCCCTGTAAAATAATAATTAAAAAACAAAAACGGAAATCTGAAACACCCACTGTGATGTTGTATGAAGAACACCAATACTAAAAGCTATTTTATAATATATATTTATATCAAGGATCAATGTTATTTTGATTATTCAGCTTTTTAATACACAATTATATATTGACATGGGTCAATATATAATTGTGGGACCTTTTCTAACATAGTTGACAGGTATCATAGTTGACATTTTTGTTGTTTTCAGGCCTAAAATCAACATGTCTGCCTATGGCATTTTAAGAGAAAGATTCTTTTAAATATTAAATATACAACTGAGTAGAATTCAAATTTATTTATAAAGATGTTGTAGTAAACTTGTTGTTATGTGATAAATCCACCATTGACTCACACACTACTTTACATTAAATAACTCAGAAAGTCTTGGAATCTTACCAGTCTTTTCTTCAGGAGGAAATGACATCATGTGGAGCAGGTCATGTGATCTGGAATTAACACACTTCCTTGAGAGGTGTTTTTGTAATGGGTAACTTAGTGGAAAGTGATTTTTTGGACACTGACACAATTTGTTATTTTCCATATAAAATTTAATATATTGCCAAAAAAGAAATAGCTGTCATGATTATCTCAACTGACTAAAAAGAACACAATCAAAGCATTTTTTGAATGAGCTCATTTTAGTTTCATTTCATTTCAGTTAATTAGAAGGTGGTTGTTAATAAATCCAAACAGTTATTTAGTTGACATTTTAACGATATTCTGTCTTTTTTTTTCAAATTAGCAAGTTATTGTTACCATAATAAATTATTATGGCATTCGCGAAGACATGATCATAATGAACATAAAAACATTATTATCATTTTTTTTTACTTTTAATAAAAATGTATGCAAGATATATCCCATGGACTTCAAAATTCCCTTAATTATATATTGACCCACATATTGAAACGTGCATTTCTCTGTAGTAAACTCACTGTTCTGCAGAGGGCAGGAGAGTGCCTTAGAGCCAATCCATACAAAGTGATCCCCAATGCAGCCTGGTGGGGCAGTACCTTACAAAGAACACTAAAATAAATTCAAGAAGAAGGCGCTCGATGACGTATTTTGTCTGCGACAGGAACACCGTGTAGAAAGTAGCAGTTACAAGCTACTTAGCTGAATTTTGCAGCAGGTACGAAATTAAATCGATAATGCAAGACATACCAACGGCTCCGTGAGTAGTAATGTTATTAATTCAAACGCAAAAGAGACAAGTGGAGCTTGTTAATCCCCGACACAATCACAGTCAAGAGGCAGCAGCAGTTACTTTGCTGGTGTAAAAATAGTTAACTAGCTGCCATTAGCTAAACTTGGTGATTAGCTAACTTTATTTCTGATCCAGTGTCGTACTTGATCTGTGTTTAATATTTTCATTCCATAGGTAACAATGTGACAGCTACCCATGTCTACGTGGTGTTGAGGAGCAGTACATGTCCCGGCTGTTTATGGTGGAGGAGGGCAGGCGGAGGGTTGGAACTTTGTGGTCGGCTGTCGGTCAGCGGGATGGAAACCTGGACCCCCAATCCCCGAGCCAAGCCTTTCATCCCCCGACAACAAAGAAGCTTGTATCTCACCTGGAAATACAAGCTAACCAATAAGAGGACGATTCGTCGGTTCTGTCAGGTCAGTTAAAAAAACAACAACTTGCCTCTGAGGATCGACCTCTGCTGATAGCTGGTGTTGCTGCAGGAGCTCAAGTTGCTGGCTGCAAAACTGTACTTTCTGCACATTGATCCAAATATGCCAAATACTGCTGCTTTAGTTTACAGAACTGTACAAAAATAGTTATTTCTTTTTTCTTTCATGGTTCTCTAAAATTCCATCCAAGAAAATGTTTTTTTGACTTGCAAAGCTGTAAAAGCTGCTCTAAATATCACTACTTTTAACTTGACACAAGACACAAAATCAAAAAAAAAAAGAAAAGCATGTCTTTTTTTATGAGTCATCCTGTTTTTCTGAGGATTTAGCTATCCTGAAATGATTTGAGTAAGTCCATAAAAGACATATAGTAGTACACATTTACCCATTTGTTCAAGCCATGTATACCACAATAGTTTTTCCTTTAACATCTCTGCATAATCTGTCTCTCTATTAAACAAGCTAATGAGCCTTCCTCGATCTGTTGGTAGAGTGTATAGTTGATAGATGTGAACAATCTGAAACTGAAATGTGTTCAGATTTTACACCTAACACTGTATTTTTTTTCCGTTCACAGGCTGGTGCTGTGCTGTTTCTGCTCATAACTGTCATAGTCAACATTAAGCTCATCTTGGACACTAGAAGAGCAGCTAATGAAGATGCAGCAGCTCAAGAATATGGTGGGAAACATGTCCATGTCTTTTTTTATTACTGTTTGTTCATTCTTTGTCAATGTTTCAGACTAGCGGACTACCACACCTACTTTATTCTCTACTTCCAGTGTTTGACTTAAGAAACATTGATTGAAACTGTGTTTGGTAAGTCCATCAGCGCTTCAGTTACCAATATTTGAGTCAGGTCATGTGGCTTTGACAACAGATGTTCGTGTGCAGTAGTATTTGGGCCCATCTCTGAATAGACTGAACATCTAATCTCTCAACAGTTGGTCAGTCCATAAAGCTTTTGTTCTCAGTTGACCTTTGGAGTTGCAGAATCGGATTAATCAGCGATTTTGGTGTAAGGCTTGACTTTCTAATAGAACTTATAGGGAAATTAGATATATATGGCAGTGTTACTTTGTGTGGAGTATGCTTGTTCTCCCTGTACCTGCGTGGATTCTCACCAGGTGCTTGACTTCCTTCCACAGTCCAAAGACATGCTGAGGTCAATTGGTAATTCTAAATTGTCTGCTGCTGTGAATGTGAGTGAGCTTGTTGTCTGTCACTCTGTGCTGCCCTGTGATGGATGGGTGACCTGGGGTCCAAGTCCCCTGCGATAGGATCCAACCCCCCCATGACCTCAAAGGGGATAAAGTGGTATATAGAAAATTGATATATGCTTGTGAAAATATATCCGTATCTTGATCTCATTCTTATTAGAGGATGCGATTCCCAACATGGAGACGCCACGCAGGCCGGCCAATGGACGCAAGGTCTTGGACATTGAGGTGTACTCCAGTCGCTCCAAAGTCTACGTGGCAGTCGATGGCACCACTGTGAGTGAATAAATGTTTGAATTACTAGCTGATGGCAGGGTTCCAAATCATTAATTCTGCTTTAGCACATGAAGGGCTTCAGTCAGTAGTAACTTTTTACTCACAAGCCAAACTTATGAAACCTGTGAATCCAACAGCAGATGGACACATATATGCCTGCTGAAGTAGTCAAACGCTGCAGTAGTTCTTGCCTGAGAAGGGTATTTTGTGATGCTGTCACAGTTCTACACACTTACAGACTTGCAAAGTGACAACGTCTGCTTGCTCTGTTGCAGCTGGTAATTATGGACAAAAATGGAAACAATCTTAACGTTTTCATTGTGATTTTTTTGAGGTTAGATGATTATTCTAAATTTGCTCATAGGTGTGAGTGCGAGTGTGATTGTTTGTCTTGTTTTTAGTTACTGTATTGTTTTAAGTTATTCTCTTGTTTTTCACTGTGAAGCCTTTGGTCACCCTTTGGGCTGTTGTAAAGGGCCATAGAAATAAACTTTGATTGATTGATCAATTGATTGATTAATGCTTAGGCAGCCATTGTTGAACAAATTACACAAAATGATTCCTCAGACATTATGACAAGGTTCAAAGTCTGAGTCACAACTTCATGACAAATGTGTGAAAAAATTATTTCATAATGAAAAAATGGTATTTCTTGATGCTTTGGGTTGTATTCAGGGGTAAAACTATTTGCTCTTTCAGATTTTAGGACTAAAAAGTGGCTAAGTATAGAGCAATTGGTTGGTTTTTTGTGTTAAACACTAAAAATACCCCTAAAATAGGTGTTTTTCTGTGACAATTTTTTTTTCAGTGTGTGATTTCTTCAAGCAATGAATAGGTGAATACATGTTCTGGGATATAAACTAAGCTTTTTTCCCAATTTATATGTTGTATTCTTCTGTTACAACTTGAATTTCAAGCTTTTCAGGCAGCAGAGACTTCATCCTTCATGATTACTTGACCAAAAGTTGACAATTTCATTGGCAAAATTTTATGTTTTAGGTAAGATTTGCTTTTCATTTTACTATGGTGGTGGTGCTATAAAAGTTGTATTCATAAATTGCATACCAAAATAATCAGTTGGTCCTATGCAATTCTAGGGAACCTTAGAATAAGCAATATCTAACTCTAGTTAAGAAATATTCATATGTTTCTCTACCCATACCCCTTAAATTTAAGACGTGTGAAAAAATTATATGATGTTGCAAAAAAAATTCTCACTCCTTCAGTTTTAAAGCTAGACTCCTAAAACTTTAACTGGTAATACCTATTTATATATGTTACATGATGGTAGCATATATATAGACATATCTTTAACCAGAAACAGATGGGAATTTTTTTTGCAACAGATGTTTGTGATTCTATAGGCAGTTATTAGCAAGATTACAAATCATTTCTTTCAGATCCGCTGGGGATATGTGTCTTGTTGGTATATTTTAGAGATAATAGACCTAATTAAGCATCTACAGTAAGCTAAAGACTGTAAATCTGGATTACCTCTCTGAAAATAAAGTAGACGCTGCAAGAGCGTCCAGATCACATTAAATGCAGATGCTGTATCAGCAAGCCTTGGCTGATCTTAGACTTGACTACCGGTAGCCTACTTATATGTGGTGTATGTGAACTTTATTTTGTTGATTTGTGAAGATCAGTTCTTTTGAAAATGCTGAAAGCAAGTTATATGTCATTTAAGCAGTGATACTTCTTGTATTGATTTCATACATGATTATAAAGTTTAATAAACGTGTCTGTGGAAAAAGGCTTGTAGCAGTTCAATGATTAGAGATCCCTTTGTATTTTGGATTGCAGAATTAAATTCCTGGGAAAGTTTTACATAAGAGTGGCCTGTTTACAGATTATTTCAAAGAAGTTGAAAATTTGATATTTTTGTCACCAAGTTGTGACTCATGTGACTAATGTGTGTGTCTTATGTAAAACATTGTCTATCATCTAACCTGGAGTCAGTTGTTATGAGGAGCATTTTTCTTCACTGCTGATGGAGCTAGGTTAAAATTCTTTATTTTGCCGTACTACTGCAGGTGCTGGAGGATGACATGCGAGAGCAAGGCAGAGGCATCCATGTGATAGTTCTCAACCAGGCAACTGTAAGCATCTACTGGTTTTTCTTTATATTAAATATCAACAAAGTTGTTTATGGCTGTTTCAGTGTCACAGCTTTCATGTGAGACAGCAACTTAATAGGCCCAGTAAGAAACAAAACATGAGATAACCACTTTTCCTGTAAGACCAATGCTTCTGTTTTTTTTCCTTAATGGAGGAAAACTAGAAATGTACAACAGTCTTTTCAAATCTTTAAATGAGAATGGTCAGGTACATATCCACCACTGTCTATTATGTGTGTGTGTCTCAGGGTCATGTGATGGCAAAGAGGATATTTGACACCTACTCGCCCCATGAGGATGAAGCCATGATCCTCTTCCTCAACATGGTGACCCGGGGTCGTATCCTAATTTTCACCATTAAGGTCAGTTGCTGACTGCTGACTGAGCTATGAAACAGATAATCATGTAATGGTCATAACCCATACAGATGGAATTTTATTCTACAGGATGAGGGCACATTCCACCTGAAGGATGCTGCTAAGAACTTGCTAAAGAGTCTGGGTAGCCAGGTGTCCCTCAACCTCAGCTGGAGAGACATGTGGACTCTGGTGGTGAAGAAAGGAGGTAGTAGGGCGAGCTTTCATTTTGAAGTAAATCTAACTGTGTCAGATGTCATTGGGGTCGCTGGTCAGCCATTACACAGGAAGACATTTACTAATTAATTTCCCCATGTAGCCATGCTCAGTCACACTCTGTCACCAGTTGGTTCAAAACCCTTCAACACTACATTGTGTTTATTTCTTAAAGGAAGTCAGAAAGCAGAATTGTCCTTTCAGTGCTGTTGATTGTATCATCTGGGGAATATAAGAAAAGACTCCGGTCAGTGGGCTCAGGCGTCTTGTGCACAGCACACTATAAAATGAGCAGCATGTGCATTTAGGCTAATGCTCACTAGATAGGTAGCCTACAGAGTGTCTCACACTTTATTGTTTAAACAAATAAAACCATAATATATATATCAACACACTCCAATGACCATCCACGTAATTCATACTGTACATATACGCGTAAAATAAACAAAGGAACATCAAGAAAACAGCTACTGAAGAGCCCGTGTTGTGCTCCACTACCTACCTGGTACATGCCTCTCAGGAACTGACGGTGCAGCTGCAATGCCAGCTGGAGACTATAGCTTCAGAGAGAAGGATATTTAGCCAACAATACATGAAGTGAAAACCAAATTACAGCAAGTGAAATTATTTACCATATATACATTGTTACATTCAGTCACAAAATCTCTGTGAAGCTGGAAGGATTCATGATGATTCATGGTCCCTAAAAACAGGGGAAGAGCGACATCTGAAAAACTGAGAGGCAACTATGAGCAGCTTCACATTAAATTTTCTGGCATGATTGACATTTGGTAATTAATCATTTATTGATTGTTTACTTGTTGATTAGTCAATTAAGAACACTGCAAAATACTTAGGTGGGAAGCACTGGGAGAGAATAGCCAGACAAAAGCAGCTAATAATGCAGGTTAAGAAAATATTATCAAGTGATGAACAAAAACTGCAAGAGCACACACCAGGTAGACAATTTTGTAGCATTAACAGTTTAATTGTCCTGTTTATTCAAGATGATCACAGACAATTGAAGGATTGTTGCTGGGATAAAGTTGCAAAGTCCTCAAAGTGTTATTGCATTGCAAATATTTTGTGGCATTGAAAGTCTCATTACACACAACAGCCAAATTAAAACTGTGCCAAGTAAAATGAAATAATATACTGCAGTCGTCAAACTCCTGCCCTGATGATGACATTTTGCTTGTCACATGAAAATCATAAGTTTCATGTTTTGTCCAAGAGCTAAAAATTTTCCATGACTTCTTCAAAAGCATATTTTTGGTTGCTACTGGGGGAGGGCTTTGTCAATGTTCTTAGGTGAGGTTATTTACTCCACATATGGCCACAAATCTACATTTCTAATTCACCTTTGACTCTTCGCCTTTGTTTGTTGCAGTAATGCCATTCATGGTTCAGTGCTCATTTCTCATTTTCAGGAGAAACCAAACACCTCAAATTGTTTCTATTGTAGAAAAATGTTGTCTTTGATGTACAGCAATCGAAGGAAAATATTTAATGACTATCTGCTTAGTGTCATGTGGGTAAGCTGAATCTATGTTAAAATCTGGTTAAAAAACCTCCCAAAACTCAGACAGGTCTTCCTGGATTGTACGTCTTTGTCTTTACAAAATGAGGCACACTGCTGTCCTATTTCTGGATGGGATTACCTGTCTTTGCTGTTTGTATAAGTGTGTGTTTCCCTGTCCAGGTCAGGTATATGGAGAGAAGCACTCCAAGTCTCCAGCTTTGTCCACCTGGGGAGACCCTGTGTTGTTGAAGACTGAGGTGCAGCTTACTGCCTCTGAAGGCAAGTGACAATTGTAAAATGTTGAGTAAACGGGTCAGTCAAAATTTACACTTTGTCTAATTGATCTCGTTGAAATGCCTCTTAATAGTCAAAACTACACCAAAAGATCATCTTTGTAAAATATTAAAATACTCACAAAAAACCTTGACCTGCTTCACCACTGGCCATTTTTGGCATCATGTGTTAAATCACCTTTAAGGATTGAAAGAATCCAAAATTATATTGTTATATATGCAAAAAAAACAATGGAATTCTTACATGAATGCTTCGCCACCAACTGGACAATTACAATTCACAATGCTACATTAAAATAACATTGTAATAATAAAGTAGTACAAAATGCTATCTACAAGATATCTAATGTCTAACAAATAATACTACATTTAACATGAGGTGGTATAATTGTGTGACAGCAAAGTAGCAATATACAGTGCCACAGTGGGTAGAATATAATACAGAGAATCCTGCAGTAGTCTTACAGAATTACTAGGCAATTTAAGTGACAGTGCAACAGATAACTTACAAATGACCATGTGAAATTTTAGTATTCATATATATTACCCCTTGTGTTTTCCTTGGGGTCATTCTGACCCCAAGAAAATTCTTTTGCTGTCGTATACTTTTATGTAACAATGTCTATTTGGCCCTGCATTCCAAAATGAAGGGAAAAATTTGTGGTAATGGGTTGGACTGAAGTAAGACTAAAGGTGTAACGCAGAATTGATTGACAAATTATACTTTATACTTTAAATAACAGTCAAACCAGGAAGGGTCATTTTGACCCCAGAGGACAAAAGGTGTATGGCAACTGGGAGGACATTACGAGGGTAGAATTAGTATGTCTTGAACTGTCTAAAATCGTTGTGGCTGAAGCTGTCTCTGAATATGTGTATGTGGGAATAGTCCTGAGCTGTTGCTAGAAGGCATAAGAGAGAGAAGCAGGAGTCTGTCATAGTGTGTATTGTTTTTCTGAGGCAACATGTGGGGTAAATATCCTGGATTGCAAGAGAGGTGTTCTGAGTCATTTTACCCACCCTTTTTAGGGCTGTCTTCTCCTGAACTGTGCTCCTGCCATATGAGTATGTAATACACCCTGTGAGCACTGACTCTAAAGCACACTTGTAGAAACCCACAAGGACCGTATCGGACGTTCTAGACTTACCTCAGATGCCTGAAGAAGTGAATGCAAGGGTGGGCTTTTTGATGGCAGTTTCTGGGTTCTCATCACTGTGGGTGAGCCCAAGGAATTAGAATCTGCTGAGCCTCTTTATGGTTTCCCCACAGATGTAGATGACATGAACTGCGTGCTGTTTTCTGATGTCAATAACCAACTCCTTTGATTTTCCCAGGATCCAGTTGCATTGTCCGAAATGCTAAACTATAATTAAGAAATAACAGTGAAGATTTGTTACGAGCAAACTGAATGTAATTGTCTGTCCTGCAGAGGCAGAATGCCATTGGGCAGACACCGAGCTGAACAGGAGGAGGAAACTCTTCTGTAGCAAAGTGGAAGGATACGGCAGTATCTGTAGTTGCAAAGACCCGGCACCCATTGAGTTCAACCCTGACCCTGTAAGACACACCGGATTGCTCTTTATTTCACTCTGGCTTACTCTTCAGACTGGATGTTTTACTAAGCCGTGCGTAGTGGGGACACAGAAAAGCCTGACTATAAGGAAGCATTGATGTTCCTTTACCGGTACAGAATCACCTCATTAGTTAGGATCACTCAAAAATACTTTTCCCACCACAGTTTGTAGTGATCAGTGGACACAGGATTTTATCGTTGAACAGTAAACTGTTAGTAGACTGTGAAATTTTTTTTATGACAAAGAACTAAAAGTTGGATTAAGCAATGCTTTTGCCATCATAGATCAAAAATTCCATACTATCCTTTCAGCATCTTATAATTCAAGAGGTATGAGAAAAAACAACTTCAGCACCTCCTCCAGGTTTTTTTTTATAGAGCTTTAGAAATCTAAGATTGAATTTTAATTCTAGATGATGCAATAAATTAATGCTGACTTTTTGCTTGATTATCTTTTGGCATTTGGAGTGTGTACTTGTCTGCTAGGAGAGGTTCAAAACATTGAAAAACATAGAGCTGCTGTATAGTTTTTGGATTTTGTAGCTGTTTTTTATTTTCCAGGGTTTTGCCTGCTATTGCTATAAAGTTTAAATAATGTAAGATCTAAAACATAAAAATTTACTACAGTGCGTATTGGACTTTTCTTAATTACTGCTGTTTAGAAATTATATCACCTTGTGATAGGATGACACCAGTTGCAACAGCCTTCAAGATGCACTCAGGTAATAATGCAGTAGTTAGTATATTATTACTACAATAATAATCCAAATATATACATGAGTAATCAGTGCTCTTGGATTGTACCACACCCATTTCCTAATTTTGCTGGAGCTGCCATAGTAAGTGACATAAGTAATGAAGCCACTCGGTATATCACTAAAAAACTTACAATAAGTAACTCATGGTTCCTCTATAAGATAAAGGCATAGGCATGACGTGTTTAGTTAACTGCTGCTTGTATTTTTGGATTTCAGCTTGATTTATCTCAGCCACATATTCTACACTGTAGCCTAATGTTTCAGCTTCCAAAAAATGTATCTACATGTCCTGGCAACATGGCATATTGATTTTGTGCAAAGATAATGCTTTTGTGTAGCATCATGTAATATGCTATAAGCTGTAATTCACAGCAGTTAACATTTATCACTTCATCTCCAGCTTTATGCATACTGTTTCAGCGGCCATCATTGGAATTCCACAAAGAAACTCCACACAGTGCCATAGAAGTCCTCCCATCACCTGGTGTTTTTGCAGTTTAACCGCAGAGTCACACAGACATGGCAATGCAAAATATACAAGTTCACAAAGACATACGCCACTTTCATAAACTTCAGCACAGGCTCTGTCACACAGAAGTATAAATCAAGCTTTGAAATCATCAGGTTACTTCAGTCCATGTCTGATTTCCTGCTTAACCTGATGTGTTGTAGTAATTTATTGTATGCATATAAACATAGGTCTATTCAATTTGTGCCCCTCCTTCCAGCTCCCCAACAATAAAGTCTTCAATGTCCCAGTCGCTGTCATTGCAGGAAACAGACCCAACTATCTCTACCGGTAAGATCTGAAAAGGAATGGTGTGTTGTTGTGTTTTTTTTAATCCTTTTTCTATGGAAAAAAATGAAAGTATTGGCAATGCAATTTATCTTTTTTATATTGCATACAGTGGAGATCACTTGTTTGATTTTTGCTTGTCATTTCTAAAAAAATTACACGCTTATTTGTTGCTATTTCATAGGTAAACTGCACTTTCGTATCTCTCACTTTTGCCCTATATCCAGTAAATATCTCAGGATTGTTGAATGAAGAAAGATAGTGGCACGCCTTAGTAATCTATTTGTCAGCATTTTCAAAAAGTGTTACAATTTTCCCCAAAATCCTACCTTGATACAGAACCAAGTAATAAGTTACTGTCAACAATATGTTTTTTTAGGATGCTGAGGTCACTTCTTTCAGCTCATGGCGTGAACCCCCTGATGATCACTGTCTTTATTGATGGATATTATGAGGTACTACATCTACCCTTCCTTTTTTCTCAAATTGTTTTCCTCCTGTGCTGGTGCTGATTAGTATAGTAAATGCTCAGTCAGATTATGGATTTCTGTTTGTCATTCTAACCATATACGTCCTTTCTCTGAAGACCAGAAAAAATTAATTTAAGCCATATGAGTGTATTAGTTAAGCAATAGAATAAATAATATCATTAATTTTTCATGCTAATTATTTGCTCAACAAAGCTCTGCTGTGTCATTATATTATTTGGCCGCTCAAAGAGCCTCTTAAATGTGTAGTTAAACATTTGTGTCTCTTTTTGTCTCAGGAGCCAATGGATGTTGTAGAGCTGTTCGGACTTAAGGGAGTTCAGCACACACCAATCAGCATCAAGAATGCCAGGGTGTCCCAGGTAAAAAACACCCGGCTCCTCATTTAAAAGTTAACACCTAATTCAGAACAGTCATTTAGAACAATGAGGTTCCAGAGTTCCACTCAAAAAGGACCAGGTATCTTGTTAATTTAACCATTCCATAAAATCCTCAGAAAGACTTTGTCTCCTCTGTATTTATCACTGACTTGTCACAATTGATTGACACAATTTTCAGCATTTGTGCTCTGTACACCACCACAATGGATTTGAAATGATTGCCCGAAACACTTCAGAATTCATCCTGCTGCTTTTATCAGCAGTCATGTTATCAGTAGCCATACATGCTCACGGCATTATACTACCCACCGCCATCCGTCACTGATGACGGTGGTATGCTTTCATCTTTTAAATGTTTTTTTTGGCAAACTCTAATCTGGCTCTCCTGTTTTTGAGTGTCACCAGTGGTTTACAGCTTGTGTTGAACCCTCTGTATTGACTCTGATGAAGTCTTAATTAGTAACTTTTATCTCCTGGAGAGTGTTCTTGATCTGGCCAACTGCTGTGAAGTGGTTTTTCTTGACCAGGGAAAGGATTCTTCTGTCATCCACAACACCTGTTTTCTGTGGTCTTCCGGGTCTTTTGGTGTTACTGAGCTCACCAGTGTGATCTTTCTTTTTAAGAATGCACCAAACAGTTGATACATGTTTTACTATCTCTCTGATGGGTTTGTTTGGTTTTTTCAGCCTAATGATGACTTGCTTCACTGATGGTGACAGCTCTTTTGGACTTGAAAATTGGCCTCACCAGATTTCAAATGCAAATACCACACTTGAAACTAGAAAAGCACTCAGAGAGCGCAGTACTCTGCCAAGGCTGCTCAGTTGATGTATCATTTCCGATGGATGAAATCTTTAATAAAAAATGACCTTGCGCTGAGCACAGGCAGATGTTATGCATGTGCATGTTACGTACGGATACCAAATTGTATGTAAATTACTCTTATAAAGGTCTGTTGATCAGTTCTTCACTTTTGACAAGCCTTTGTTTTGCTACTGTTAAAATAACCATTCCCTCCATGCTTTTATTTTGAAGGCATATTTTTAATGTTACAGGCTTTTATTCTGTCACCATTCCAACGGCACAGGAAGTGTTTATCTAAGAAGCGATTTCTTGATATGACAAAGACGCAGCTGAAAAGTCCAAAAATTCATGTAAAGATGGAAGAAAACGGTTCCACGCTGTTGCTGTCTAGCAAAGGATGTGTATAAACTCAGAAGCACATAGCTGGAAAGGAGACAAGCTCTTACAGTGTTTCCTGAAGAAAGGAGTGAAGGACAGAAAGGTGACTTTGTGTTCAAAATAAGGCTGACGGCTGAACGTAAATAAAGGCTTTGTGAAACATCAGGAGCTTCACCATTGTCTAGCTGGGGTTTGCTACATTGCATGACCTAAATATGTAGCAGGCGGCAGGAATTGATTGGACTCAGAAACACCCCACAGTTTAATCAATTGTTCCATGTATGATTTCCAACTGATAAGTCATGGTCATTTTGTAGTAGGATCGCAATCATGTGATCGTCAGCAAGTAACTGACACAGTGTTCACTTGTTGTCATGGTTACAGCGACGCCGTGCCGGCAGCTATATCTGGCAATGGAAAATCCTTAACAAAGCTGTGGATCCAGACTATAAGCCGCATCACTGCCAAAATCTAATCACTTGGTCCTTGTGTCATTTCTGACCTTCCCTGAAAATTTCATCCAAACCCGTTTGTCCGTTTTGGAGTAATGTTTCACACAGACAGACAGATTCACAGACAAACGTACGCCGATCGTCACAAAACTATGCCGTTCCTTGGCAGAGTAATGAACTCTAAACCTTTTTTCTGCTCTTTGTTAGTGAAATAATTAGGGAATAACACACACCTACACTGTTCACCTGATTTGGATATAAATACCCTGAAATTAAAGCTGAAAGTCTGCACTTAAAGCACACCTTGATTGTTTCATTTCAGATCCATTGTGGTGGTGTACAGAGTTGAAATGCAGAAATTTCCATCAATTTCCAAATACTTTTGGATCTAACTGAAGGTGAAATTTTTGAGGTTCAGCCTGATTTCAAGTTATTAAGGAAACTCAGACCTCTATCTGTTTTGCTTTTTCTTTATTGTTTCTATTGTGAAAATCACCAGTCTGCTGTATTTCTCAACTGTAGCACTACAAGGCGAGTCTGACTGCAACCTTCAACCTTCACCCAGTAAGCATCACTTCCAAACACTGTACCAATCACAAATAATGACAGCTTTTTTGCTAAGAATGTTATGCCCATTTATGAATGGAATGGAACAATCAATTAATAAATGACTTGGGGTTGCACTGCATTGAGTAGCTCCCCTGAATAGTACAGATCCTATCATACATTATGCTTTTTTTCATTCAGGATGCCAATTCTGCGATCGTACTTGAAGAAGACCTGGACATTTCCATTGACTTCTTCAGGTATGTTCTAAAAACTGTGCAACCCCTACCAAAGATAGGCAGATAACAGTGTGTTATTATCAGTATATTTGAGTAGCATAATATAATCATTTCCTAATCGCCATTTAGCAAGCAAAGAAAATAAAAATGTGGTGGTTTACTGTATAAAGTGTGTTGCTGATCGACTGAAGGTTACACTAAAATGTATCAGTAGATTAATAATTTAATTCTAAATTGATTTGACGTTTTGACTCTGAATGAAAGTGAGTGTGCTTGGTTTTCTGTCTCTGTGTGGCACTGCGATAGACTGGCCATCTGTCCAGGGCATCCCCTGCCTTCTCCCTGAGTTGGCTGGGATAGGTTAGTCCCCTCATTCCATTTTACTGTCGGTTGTTGATTTGCGCTTTGAAAAAGGACTTCAGGATTTCAGTTTAGAGTTTATAGAAAACTTGCTCTTCTCATGACAAAAACAAACCTGTCTTTTATTAGCTTTATTTCTGTAATTGTAAAGGCCCTAGCATGTCGGTGAATCTTGTCCCCACTTATGTTTTACCAATATGAAATTGCCGAAATAAGAAATCATCTTATTTGTGAATGAGTGATTTCTTCAGGTGTCTTCTGTTAGATATCTTCAACCAACCGAATGCTTCCCTGTTATTACAGTTCTACCTGTGTACTGACCTGCTGTAAGGAACTCTTAATGCTAATACAGCATAAAGTGATATTTCAGACAGGAGTGTTCAACTTTGTATCAACAGTTTGTTCCTTTCCTGTTTCAACATGGCAGAGGGCGTTGTTTTCCCACTTTGATGTAATGAACTTCACTGGCCCAGTCAGAACTCTGATCTCATCCCCGCCCAGCATCTTTGGGATGAATTGGAATGCTGATTGCAAATTAGGCCTTATGACCCAATATCAGCACTGAACCTTACTAACACTCTTGTGTCTAAATGGGAGCAAATCCCTGCAATCCACTGTCCGACGTAACGATGAAACCAGAAAATTTCACTCAATAATGCCCATGTTCAGGCATTACATGTCTGTAATGTTCAAATGTCCATGTGTTTTTCGCCATTTTGTAGGTGTTAAGTGGAACATTCTTGCTGGACTAAATAAAAGTTATAATTTTAATGATTTAGTCATTGAAAAGAATTTCTCCAAAGGTATGGTCAGCTTTCTGTTGTCAGTTGCAACAAGATTATTCAACGTTGATACTAGTCTTCATACTGATGTAGCTTCTTTTACTAATGTTACTGTTCTTTTTCTATTTTTTTCCCTCAGCTTTCTGAGTCAGACTATCTACCTTTTGGATGAGGATGACAGTCTGTACTGTATCTCAGCCTGGAATGATCAGGTGACTGCCAACTGCCTCGTTTGCTCATTTTGTTCACTGTCTTTCTTTCATTTAACTCTTTTCTGTGGCCTAAAACCCTGCTAGGACTTACCACTGTTTTGCTTGTAAATGTAATTTATCTATGAAGTCTATTGTTAAAGTGACACAAAACAAGTCAACCAAATAAAAATAGTATTTAAAAACTCATCAGACATGCTGATAGCTAATGAAACAATCATTTCTTTGAGAAAGACTAAAAGCACATACATTTTTAGTTAGAGCCTTCAGTTTAAATGTGAAGGAAAAAATTACAATTTTATGGTTTTGGAAGCTGTGGAGAAATCTAGTCTGCAGTTCCCATTGCAGTGAAAGAGAGGTAACAGTGGCTTGCCTCTCAGTTTAGGTTAAAACCTAAATGACAAAACCTCAAATTGGATGTTGGCATTGTGAGGCATAAGCCTTGTGGCTACATTATGATACTTAATAAGTGCCTGTGAGGATATGTCTGAGATAGAGTTCAGATTTTGTATCTTTTTTTTTCTGTTCTCTGGCAACAATTGCTCTACACTGTAGATAGTTACATGACACTGATGAAAGTTCCAAAAAGGAACTAAACTAAGAGTTAAAATACATTGAAAATACATCAAATGCATTGAAACAACAAAGTTTTGGGGTTATTTTGAATATATATATATAAAAAGAACATGTACAGATATCAGCATCAAAGGTATTTGCACACATCTTTCTCTATATATATGTGTGTGTGTGTATGTATATATATGTATATGTGCATACATATATACATATATGTATGTGTGTATATATATATATATATATTCATATATATATATATATATATTCATATATATTCATATATATATATATATATATATATATATATATATATATATATATATATATATATATATATATATATATATATATATATATATATATATATATATATTCATATATATGTGTATGTGTGTGTATATATATGTATATATGTATATACAGTGGGGATTGAAAGTTTGGGCACCCCAGGTAAAAATTTCTATTAATGTGCATAAAGAAGCCAAGGAAAGATGGAAAAATCTCCAAAAGGCATCAAATTACAGATGAGACATTCTTATAATATGTCAAAAAAAGTTAGATATTATTTCCATCTTTTACACTTTCAAAATAGCAGAAAACACAATAATGGCGTCTGCAAAAGTTTGGGCACCCTGCAGAGTTAATACCTTGTACCGCCACCTTTGGCAAGTATCACAGCTTGTAAATGCTTTTTGTAGCCAGCTAAGAGTCTTTCAATTCTTGTTTGAGGTATCTTCGCCCATTCTTCCTTACAAAAGTCTTCCAGTTCTTTGAGATTTTTGGGCTGTCTGTCACACACTGCTCTTTTAAGGTCCATCCATAGATTTTCAATGATTTTGAGGCCAGGAGATTGTGAAGGCCATGGCAAAACCTTCAGTTTACGCCTCTTGATGTAATCCACCGTGGATTTTGAGGTGTGTTTAGGGTCATTATCCATTTGTAGAAGCCATCCTCTCTTTAACTTCAGCTTTTTCACAGATGGCATCAAGTTAGCATCCAAAATTTGCTTCAATTTTATTGAATCCATTTTTCCTTCTACTCGTGAAATGTTCCCTGTGCCACTGGCTGCAGTACAACCCCAAAGCATGATTGATCCACCCCCATGCTTAACAGTTGGACAGAGGTTCTTTTCATTACATTCTGTGCCCTTTCTTCTCCAAATGTACCTTTGCTCATTCCGGCCAAAAAGTTCTATTTTTAACCTCATCGGTCCACAGAACTTGTTTCCAAAATGCATCAGTCTGGTCTATATATTCATTTGCAAATTTCAAACGCTGGTTTTTGTGGTGAGGACGTAGAAGAGGTTTTCTTCTGATGACTCTTCCATGAAGACCATATTTGTACAAGTATCTCTTTATAGTGGAATAGTGTACCACAACTCCAGCGTCTGCCAGATCTTTCTGAAGGGATCGTGCAGTCAAACGAGGGTTTTGACTTGCTTTTCTCACAATCCTCCAAGCTGTTCTGTCTGATATTTTTCTTGGTCTTCCAGATCTTGCTTTAACTTCCACTGTTCCTGATGACTGCCATTTCTTAATTACATTCCGAACAGAGGATATTAGCATCTGAAAACACTTTGCTATCTTCTTATAGACTTCTCCTGCTTTGTGAGCGTCAACTATTTTCAGTTTCAGTGTTCTAGACAACTGCTTAGAAGAACCCATGGTGCTGATTGTTGGGGTAAGGTCAGATGAATCTGGGCATTTAAAACCTTTGAGACTGACATCACCTGGTCTTTCCAGACGATGATTGTGAACAATCTATGACACT